>NW_024738073.1:0-14614 GCF_018991925.1 Homarus americanus | reverse complement strand
TCTGATCACCTAAGCAGCACGGGTGGTCCCTATTAGAGGTTCACGGCGCCATAAGCTCGTTGAACAGGATTTGTGTGAAATATAGCAGAGTGTAGGACTGCTTTTATTGTCCTGGTGGCCCAGAGGTACCGTTCCCCGGTCACAATTATAAGACCGTGGGTTCAGATCCTGGTGGGGTGAGGTGTCGATAATATGTAGAAGTCCGCGTGCTTTATTGGGCTAATGAAATATATATGGATCCTCGAGTTTCCAAGCCAGATTTGGTAAAACGTTGCTGTCTCCACCTAAGCGGCACGGGTGGTCCCCTATAGTGGTCCCACGGCGCCATAAGCTCGTTGAACAGGCTTTGTGTGAAATATAGCAGAGTCTAGGACTGCTTTTATTGACCTGGTGGCCCAGAGGTAGCGTTCCCCGGTCACCATTAGAAGATCGTGGGTTCGAATCCTGATGTGTGAGTTGATTATATGAAGAAGTCCGCGGTTTATTGGGCTAATGAAATATATATGGATCCTCGTGGTTTCGAAGCCGATTTGGTAAAAATCAAACGCTGCTCTGATCACCTGCTGCATGGGTGGTCCCCATTAGAGGTTCACGGCGCCATAAGCTCGTTCAACAGGCTTTGTGTGATATATAGCAGAGTTCTAGGACTGCTTTTATTGTCCTGGTGGCCCAGAGGTAGCGTTCCCCGGTCACAATTATAAGATCGTGGGTTCAAATCCTGGTGGGGTGAGGTGTTGATTATATGTAGAAGTCCGCGTGCTTTATTGGGCTAATGAAATATATATGGATCCTTCTTGTTTCGAAGCCGCATTTGGTAAAACGTTGGTCTGATCACCTAAGCGGCATGGGTGGTCCCCATTAGAGGTTCACGGCGCCATAAGCTCGTTGAACAGGCTTTGTTTGAAATATAACAGAGTCTAGGACTGCTTTTATTGTCCTGGTGGCCCAGAGGTAGCGTTCCCCCGTCACAATTAGAAGATCGTGGGTTCAAATCCTGGTAGGGTGAGGTGTTGATTATATGAAGAAATCCACGTGCTTTATTGGGCTAATGAAATATATATGGATCCCTATGTTTCGAAGCCGCATTTGGTAAAACGTTGCTCTGATCACCTAAGCGGCACGGGTGGTCCCCATTAGAGGTTCACGGCGCCATAAGCTAGTTGAACAGGCTTTGTGTGAAATATAGCAGAGTGTAGGACTGCTTTTATTGTTCTGGTGGCCCAGAGGTAGCGTCCCCCGGTCACAATTTTAAGATCGTGGGTTCAAATCCTGGTGGGGTGAGGTGTTGATTATATGTAGAAGTCCACGTGCTTTATTGGGCTAATGAAATATATATGGATCCTCGTGTTTCGAAGCAGCATTTGGTAAAACGTTGCTCTGATCACCTAAGCGGCACGGGTGGTTCCCATTAGAGGTTCACGGCGCCAAAAGCTCGTTGATCAGGCTTGTGTGAAATATAGCAGAGTCTAGGACTGCTTTTGTTGTCTTAGTGGCCCAGAGGTAGCATTCCCCGGTCACAATTATAAGATCGTGGGTTCAAATCCTGGTGGGGTGAGGTGTTGATTATATGTAGAAGTCCGAGTGCTTTAATGGGCTAATGAAATATATATGGATGCTCGTGTTTCCAAGCCGGATATGGTAAAACGTTGCTCTGATCACCTAAGGGGCATGGGTGGTCCCCATTAGAGGTTCATGGCGCCATAAGGTCGTTGAACAGGCTTTGTGTGAAATATAGTAGAGTCTAGGACTGCTTTTATTGTCCTGGTGGCCCAGAGGTAGTATATCCCGGTCACAATTAGAAGATCGTGGGTTCGAATCCTCGTGGGGTGAGGTGTTGATTATATGAAGAGGTCCGCGTGCTTTATTGGGCTAATGAAATATATATGGATCCTCGTGTTTTGAAGCCGCATTTGGTAAAACGTTGCTCTGATCACCTAAGAGGCACCGGTGGTCCTCATTAGAGGTTCACGGCGCCATAAGCTCGTTGAACAGGCTTTGTGTGAAATATAGCAGAGTCTAGGACTGCTTATATTCAACTGGTGGCCCAGAGGTAGCGTTCCCCGGTCACATTTATAAGATCGTGGGTTCAAATCCTGGTGGGGTGAGGTGTTGATTATATGTAGAAGTCCGCATGCTTCATTGGGCTTATGAAATATATATGGATCCTCGTATTTCCAAGCCGGATTTGGTAAAACGTTGTTCTGATCACCTACGCGGCACAGGTGGTCCCTATTAGAGGTTCACTGCGCCATAATCTCGTTGAACAGGCTTTGTGTGAAATATAGCAGAGTGGAGGACTGCTTTTATTGTTCTGGTGGCCCAGAGGTAGCGTCCCCCGGTCACAATTTTAAGATCGTGGGTTCAAATCCTGGTGGGGTGAGGTGTTGATTATATGTAGAAGTCCACGTGCTTTATTGGGCTAATGAAATATATATGGATCCTTGTGTTTCGAAGCCGCATTTGGTAAAACGTTGCTCTGATCACCTAAGCGGCACAGGAGGTCCCCATTAGAGGTTCACGGCGCCAAAAGCTCGTTGAACAGGCTTTGTGTGAAATATAGCAGAGTCTAGGACTGCTTTTATTGTCTTAGTGGCCCAGAGGTACCATTCCCCGATCACAATTATAAGATCGTGGGTTCAAATCCTGGTGGGGTGAGGTGTTGATTATATGTAGAAGTCCGAGTGCTTTAATGGGCTAATGAAATATATATGAATGCTCGTGTTTCCAAGCCGGATATGGTAAAACGTTGCTCTGATCACCTAAGGGGCACGGGTGGTCCCCATTAGAGGTTCATGGCGCCATAAGGTCGTTGAACAGGCTTTGTGTGATATATAGTAGAGTCTAGGACTGCTTTTATTGTCCTGGTGGCCCAGAGGTAGCATATCCCGGTCACAATTATAAGATCGTGGGTTTGAATCCTGGTGGGGTGAGGTGTTGATTATATGTAGAAGTCCGCGTGCTTTATTGGGCTTATGAAATATATATGGATCCTCGAGTTTCTAAGCCAGATTTGGTAAAACGTTACTCTCTCCACCGAAGCGGCACGGGTGGTCCCCTATAGTGGTCCCACGGCGCCATAAGCTCGTTGAACAGGCTTTGTGTGAAATATAACAGAGTCTAGGATTGCTTATAGTGTCCTGGTGGCTCAGAGAGAGCGTTCCCCAGTCACAATTATAAGATCGTGGGTTCGAATCCTGGTGGGGTGAGGTGTTGATTATATAAAGAAGTCCACGTGCTTTATTGGGCTAATGAAATATATATGGATCCTCGTGTTTCGAAGCCGCATTCGGTAAAACGTTGCTCTGATCACCTAAGCGGCACGGATGGTCCCCATCAGAGGTTCACGGCGCCAAAAGCTCGTTGAACCGGCTTTGTGTGAAATATAGCAGAGTCTAGGACTGCTTTTATTGTCCTGGTGGCCCAGAGGTAGCATATCCCGGTCACAATTATACGATCGGTGGTTCAAATCCTTGTGGGGTGAGGTGTTGATTATATGTAGAAGTCCGAGTGCTTTATTGGGCTAATGAAATATATTTGGATCCTCGTTTTTCGAAGCCGCATTTGGTAAAACGTTGCTCTGATCACCTAAGCAGCACGGGTGGTCGCTATTAGAGGTTCACGGCGCCATATGCTCGTTGAACAGGATTTGTGTGAAATATAGCAGAGTGTAGGACTGCTTTTATTGTCCTGGTGGCCCAGAGGTACCGTTCCCCGGTCACAATTATAAAACCGTGGGTTCAAATCCTGGTGGGGTGAGGTGTCGATTATATGTAGAAGTCCGCGGGCTTTATTGGGTTAATGAAATATATATGGATCCTCGAGTTCCCAAGCCAAATTTGGTAAAACGTTGCTCTCTCCACCTAAGCGGCACGGGTGGTCCCCTATAGTGGTCCCACGGCGCCATAAGCTCGTTGAACAGGCTTTGTGTGAAATATAGCAGAGTCTAGGACTGCTTTTATTGTCCTGGTGGCCAATAGGTAGCGTTCCCCGGTCACAATTAGAAGATCGTGGGTTCGAATCCTGGTGTGGTGAGGTGTTGATTAAATGAAGAAGTCCGCGTGCTTTATTGGGCTAATGAAATATATATGGATCCTCGTGTTTCGAAGCCGCATTTGGTAAAACGTTGCTCTGATCACCTAAGCGGCATTGGTGGTCCCCATCGAGGTTCACGGCGCCATAAGCTCGTTGAACAGGCTTTGTGTGAAATATAGCAAAGTCTAGGACTGCTTTATTGTCCTGGTGGCCCAGAGGTAGCGTTCCCCGGTCACAATTAGAAGATCGTTGGTTCGAATCCTCGTGGGGTGAGGTGTTGATTATATGAAGAGGTCCGCGTGCTTTATTGGGCTAATGAAATATATATGGCACCTCGTGTTTTGAAGCAGCATTTGGTAAAACGTTGCTCTGATCACCTAAGAGGCACGGGTGGTCCTCATTAGAGGTTCACGGCGCCATAAGCTCGTTGAACAGGCTTTGTGTGAAATATAGCAGAGTCTAGGACTGCTTTTATTGAACTGGTGGCCCAGAGGTAGCGTTCCCCGGTCACATTTATAAGATCGTGGGTTCAAAAACTGGTGGGGTGAGTTGTTGATTATATGTAGAAGTCCGCGTGCTTCATTGGGCTAATGAAATATATATGGATCCTCGTATTTCCAAGCCGGATTTGGTAAAACGTTGCTCTGATCACCTAAGCGGCACAGGTGGTCCCTATTAGAGGTTCACGGCGCCATAAGCTCGTTGAACAGGCTTTGTGTGAAATATAGCAGAGTCTAGGACTGCTTTTATTGTCCTGGTGGCCCAGAGGTAGCGTCCCCCGGTCACAATTATAAGATTGTGGGTTCAAATCCTGGTGGAGAAATAAAATATATGACCTTTGTTTCGGAAGTCGTGATTTGGTAAAATGTTGGTCTGAATACCATGCACTGGTGAATCCCCATTAGAGGTTCACGGGTGCCATAAGCCTGAACAGGCTTTGTGTAAAATATGAGTCGGTAACGCTGAATATCCCTAAGGCCCAGGAGGTGGAAGTCCCTACCAATTATGACGGGCCCCAAATCTCTGGTGGGGTGAGGTGTTGATTATATGTAGAAGTCCGCATGCTTTTATTGGGTTAATGAAATATAAGGCGGATCCTCGTGTTTCGAAGCCGCATTTGGTAAAACATTGCTCTGATCACCTAAGCGGCACGGGTGGTCCCCTATGGTGGTTCACAGCGCCATAAACTCGTTGAACAGGCTTTGTGTGAAATATAGCAGAGTCTAGGACTGCTTTTATTGTCCTGGTGGCCCAGAGGTAGCATTCCCCGGTCACAATTATAAGATCGTGGGTTCAAATCCTGGTGGGGTGAGGTGTTGATTAAATGTACAAGTCCGCGTGCTTTATTGGGATAATAAAATATATATGGATCCTTCTTGTTTCGAAGCCGCATTTGGTAAAATGTTGGTCTGATCACCTAAGCGGCACTCGTGGTCCCCATTAGAGGTTCACGGCGCCATAAGCTCGTTGAACAGGCTTTGTGTGAAATATAGCAGAGTCTAGGACTGCTTTTCTTGTCCTGGTGGCCCAGGGGTAGCATTCCCGGGTCACAATTATAAGATCGTCGGTTCAAATCCTGGTGGGGTGAGGTGTTGATTAAATGTAGAAGTCCGCGTGCTTTATTGGGCTAATGAAATATACATGGATCCTCGGGTTTCGAAGCCGCATTTGGTAAAATGATGCTCTGATCACCTAAGCGGCACGGGTGGTCCCCATTAGAGGTTCACGGCGCCATAAGCTCGTTGAACAGGCTTTGTGTGAAATATAGCAGAGTTTAGGAATGCTTTTAGTGTCCTGGTGGCCCAGAGGTAGCGTTCCCCGGTCACAATTGGAAGATCGAGGGTTCAAATCCTGGTGGGGTGAGGTGTTGGTTATATGTAGAAGTCCGCGTGCTTTATTGGGCTAATGAAATATATATGGATCCTCGTGTTTCGAAGCCACTTTGGGTTAAGCGTTGCTCTGATCACCTAAGCGGCACGGGTGGTCCCCATTAGAGGTTCACGGCGCCATGAGCTCATTGAACAGGCTTTGTGTGAAATATAGCAGAGTCTAGGACTGCTTTCATTGTCCTGGTGGCCCAGAGGTAGCATTCCCCGGTCACAATTAAAAGATCGTGGGTTCGAATTATGGTGGGGTGAGGTGTTGATTATATGAAGAAGTCCGCGTGCTTTATTGGGCTAATGAAATATATATGGATCCTCGTGTTTCGAAGCTGCATTTGGTAAAACGTTGCTCTCGATTACCTAAGCGTACGGGTGGTCCTCATTAGGAGTTCACGGCGCCGCAAGCTGTTGAACAGGCTGCTTTGTGATATGTAAGTCTGGGACTGCTTTTTATTGTCCTGGTGGCCCAGGGTAGCGTCCCCGGTCACAATTATAAGATCGTGGGTTCAAATCCTGGTGGGGTGAGGTGTTGATTAAATGTAGAAGTCACGTGCTTTATTGGGCTAATGAAATATATATGGATCCTTGTGTTTGAAGCCGCATTTGGGAAAACGTTGCTCTGATCACCTAAGCGGCACGGGTGGTCCCCATTAGAGGTTCACGGCGCCAAAAGCTCGTTGAACAGGCTTTGTGTGAAATATAGCAGAGTCTAGGACTGCTTTTATTGTCTTAGTGGCCCAGAGGTAGCATTCCCCGGTCACAATTATAAGATCGTGGGTTCAAATCCTGGTGGGGTGAGGTGTTGATTATATGTAGAAGTCCGAGTGCTTTAATGGGCTATGTGAAATATATATGGATGCTTTCGTGTTTCCAAGCGGATATGGTACGCTGATGCTCCCAATCACTTAAGGGATTGGTCCCCATTAGAGTTCATGGCGCCATGGAGGTCGTTGAACAGGCTTTGTGTGAAATATAGCAGAGTCTAGGACTGCTTTTATTATCCTGGTGGCCCAGAGATAGCGTTCCCCGGTCACAATTATAAGATCGTGGGTTTAAATCCTGGTGGGGTGACGTGTTGATTATATGTAGAAGTCCGCGTGCTTTATTGGGCTAATGAAATATATATGGATCCTCGTATTTCGAAGACGCATTTGGTAAAACGTTGCTCTGATCACCTATGCGGCACGGGTGGTCCCAATGAGAGGTTCACGGCGCCATAAGCTCATTGAACAGGCTTTGTTTGAAATATAGCAGAGTCTAGGACTGCTTTTATTGTCCTAATTCCCCAGTCTGACCACTAAGATCGTGGGTTCAAATCCTAGTGGGGTGAGGTGTTTATTATATGTAGAAGTCCGCGTGCTTTATTGGGCTTATGAAATATATATGGATCCTCGAGTTTCCAAGCCAGATTTGGTAAAACGTTGCTCTCTCCACCGAAGCGGCATGGGTGGTCCCCTATAGTGGTCCCACGGCGCCATAAGCTCGTTGAACAGGCTTTGTGTGAAATATAACAGAGTCTAGGATTGCTTATAGTGGCCTGGTGGCTCAGAGGTAGCGTTCCACAGTCACAATTATAAGATCGTGGGTTCGAATCCTGGTGGGGTGAGGTGTTGATTATATAAAGAAGTCCACGTGCTTTATTGGGCTAATGAAATATATATGGATCCTCGTGTTTCGAAGCCGCATTCGGTAAAACGTTGCTCTGATCACCTAAGCGGCACGGGTGGTCCCCATCAGAGGTTCACGGCGCCAAAAGCTCGTTGAACAGGCTTTGTGTGAAATATAGCAGAGTCTAGGACTGCTTTTATTGTCCTGGTGGCCCAGAGGTAGCATATCCCGGTCACAATTATAAGATCGTGGGTTTGAATCCTGGTGGGGTGAGGTGTTGATTATATGTAGAAGTCCGAGTGCTTTATTGGGCTAATGAAATATATTTGGATCCTCCTGTTTCGAAGCCGCATTTGGTAAAACGTTGCTCTGATCACCTAAGCGGCACTGGTGGTCCCCATTAGAGGTTCACGGCGCCATAAGCTCGTTGAACAGGATTTGTGTGAAATATAGCAGAGTGTGGACTGCGCTTTTATTGTCCTAGTGGCCCAGAGGTAGCGTTCCCCGGTCACAATGATAAGTCGTGGGTTCAAATCCTAGGTATTGGGGTAAGTGTTTATTATTATGTAAAAGTCCGGCGTGCTTTATTGGGCTTATGAAATATATATGGATCCTCAATTTAAGCCAGATTTAGTAAACGTTGCTCTCTCCACCTAAATACTTTGATGCGGTCACTATAAATGGTCCCACGAGCGCTATGGCTAGATTGAACAGGCTTTGTGTGTGAAATATAACCCAAGTCTAGGATTGCTTATGTGTCTGTGGTGGTAGAAATAAGAATTAGCGTTCTGATCACAATTATAAGATCGTGGGTTCGAATCCTGGTGGGGTGAGGTGTTGATTATATAAAGAAGTCCACGTGCTTTATTGGGCTAATGAAATATATATGGATCCTCGTGTTTCGAAGCCGCATTTGGTAAAACGTTGCTCTGATCACCTAAGCGGCACGGGTGGTCCCCATTAGAGGTTCACGGCGCCAAAAGCTCGTTGAACAGGCTTTGTGTGAAATATAGCAGAGTCTAGGACTGCTTTTATTGTCCTAGTGGCCCAGAGGTAGCATTCCCCGGACACAATTATAAGATCGTGGGTTCAAATCCTGGTGGGGTGAGGTGTTGATTATATGTAGAAGTCCGAGTGCTTTATTGGGCTAATGAAATATATGTGGATGCTCGTGTTTCCAAGCCGGATATGGTAAAACGTTGCTCTGATCACATAAGGGGCACGGGTGGTCTCCAGTAGAGGTTCATGGCGCCATAAGGTCGTTCAACAGGCTTTGTGTGAAATATAGTAGAGTCTAGGACTGCTTTTATTGTCCTGGTGGCCCAGAGGTAGCATATCCCGGTCACAATTATAAGATCGTGGGTTTGAATCCTGGTGGGGTGAGGTGTTGATTATATGTAGAAGTCCGCGTGCTTTATTGGGCTAATGAAATATTTATGGATCCTCGTGTTTCGAAGCCGGATTTGGTAAAACGTTGCTCTGATAACCTAAGCGGCACGGGTGGTCCCCATTAGAGGTTCACGGCGCCATAAGCTAGTTGAACAGGCTTTGTGTGAAATATAGCAGAGTCTAGGACTGCTTTTATTGAACTGGTGGCCCAGAGGTAGCGTTCCCCGGTCACATTTATACGATCGGTGGTTCAAATCCTGGTGGGGTGAGGTGTTGATTATATGTAGAAGTCCGAGTGCTTTATTGGGCTAATGAAATATATTTGGATCCTCGTTTTTCGAAGCAGCATTTGGTAAAACGTTGCTCTGATCACCTAAGCAGCACGGGTGGTCCCTATTAGAGGTTCACGGCGCCATAAGCTCGTTGAACAGGATTTGTGTGAAATATAGCAGAGTGTAGGACTGCTTTTATTGTCCTGGTGGCCCAGAGGTACCGTTCCCCGGTCATTATAGAACCGTGGGTTCCTTCATAGATCCTGTTAGGGGTGAGTGTCTGAATTATATATTAGAAAAGTCATGTGCTTTATTAGGCTAACAATTATATGGATCCTCGAGTTTCCAAGCCAGATTTGGTAAAACGTTCTCTCTCACTGCCTAAAAGCGGCACGGGTGGTCCCCATTAGAGGTTCATGGCGCCATAAGGTCGTTGAACAGGCTTTGTGTGAAATATAGTAGAGTCTAGGACTGCTCTTATTGTCCTGGTGGCCCAGAAATAGCATACCCCGGTCACAATTATAAGATCGTGGGTTTGAATCTCCTGATGTGATGATGTTGATTATGAAGAAAGTCAGCGTGCTTTATTGGGCTAATGAAATATATATTGATCCTCGTGTTTCGAAGCCGGATTTGGTAAAACGTTGCTCTGATCACCTAAGCGGCACGGGTGGTCCCCATTAGAGGTTCATGGCGCCATAAGGTCGTTGAACAGGCTTTGTGTGAAATATAGTAGAGTCTAGGACTGCTCTTATTGTCCTGGTGGCCCAGAAATAGCATACCCCGGTCACAATTATAAGATCGTGGGTTCCAAATCCTGGTGGGGTGAGGTGTTGATTATATGTAGAAGTCCGGCGTGCTTTGATGGGCTAATAGTACTATGGATGTCCTTCTGTTGATGCGCATTTGGTAAAACGTTGGACTGATCACCTAAGCGGCATAGGTGGTCCCCATTAGAGGTTCCACGGCGCCTGGCTACGTTGAACAGGCTTTGTGTAGCTCTCTTAGAATCTGAGACTGTTTTTTATTGTCCTGTATTGGCTGTTAGCATCCCCGGTCTGGTATAAGATTTGAGTTCCGTCCTGGTGGTGTGAGGTGTTGATTATATACAGAATCGCGTGCTTTACTGGGCCTAATGAAATATATATAGATCCTCGTGTTTCGAAACGCATTTGGTAAAACGTTGCTCTGATCACCCTATAAGCGGCGCAGGTGGTCCCCGATGATGGGGTTCACGGCGCCATAAGCTCGTTGAACAGGCTCTGTGTGATATATAGCAGAGTCTAGGACTGCTTTTATTGTCCTGGTGGCCCAGAGGTAGCGTTCCCCGGTCACAATTATAAGATCGTGGGTTCAAATCCTGGTGGGGTGAGGTGTTGATTATATGTAGAAGTCCGCGTGCTTTATTGGGCTAATGAAATATATATGGATCCTTCTTGTTTCGAAGCCGCATTTGGTAAAACGTTGGTCTGATCACCTAAGCGGCATGGGTGGTCCCCATTAGAGGTTCACGGCGCCATAAGCTCGTTGAACAGGCTTTGTGTGAAATATAGCAGAGTGTGGGACTGCTTTTTATTGTTCTGGTGGCCAGAGGTAGCGTCCCCGGTCTGTTTTACCCCAGAATCGTGGGTTCAAATCCTGGTGGGGTGAGGTGTTGATTATATGTAGAAGTCCACGTGCTTTATTGGGCTAATGAAATATATATGGATCCTCGTGTTTCAAAGCCGCATTTGGTAAAACATTGCTCTGATCACCTAAGCGGCACGGGTGGTCCCCATTAGAGGTTCACGGCGCCAAAAGCTCGTTGATCAGGCTTGTGTGAAATATAGCAGAGTCTAGGACTGCTTTTGTTGTCTTAGTGGCCCAGAGGTAGCATTCCCCGGTCACAATTATAAGATCGTGGGTTCAAATCCTGGTGGGGTGAGGTGTTGATTATATGTAGAAGTCCGAGTGCTTTAATGGGCTAATGAAATATATAGCGGTTTTCGTGTTTTTCCAAGCCGGATATGGTAAACGTTGCTCTGATCCACCTAAAGGCGGTGTAGTCCCCATTCTCAGGTTCGCGCCAGGTCGTTGAACAGGCTTTGTGTGAAATATAGTAGAGTCTAGGACTGCTTTTGTGTGTGTGTCTAGTGGCCCAGAGGTAGTATATCCCGGTCACAATTAGAAGATCGTGGGTTCGAATCCTCGTGGGGTGAGGTGTTGATTATATGAAGAGGTCCGCGTGCTTTATTGGGCTAATGAAATATATATGGATCCTCGTGTTTTGAAGCCGCATTTGGTAAAACGTTGCTCTGATCACCTAAGAGTCACGGGTGGTCCTCATTAGAGGTTCACGGCGCCATAAGCTCGTTGAACAGGCTTTGTGTGAAATATAGCAGAGTCTAGGACTGCTTATATTGAACTGGTGGCCCAGAGGTAGCGTTCCCCGGTCACATTTATAAGATCGTGGGTTCAAATCCTGGTGGGGTGAGGTGTTGATTATATGTAGAAGTCCGCGTGCTTCATTGGGCTTATGAAATATATATGGATCCTCGTATTTCCAAGCCGGATTTGGTAAAACGTTGTTCTGATCACCTACGCGGCACAGGTGGTCCCTATTAGAGGTTCACTGCGCCATAATCTCGTTGAACAGGCTTTGTGTGAAATATAGCAGAGTGTAGGACTGCTTTTATTGTTCTGGTGGCCCAGAGGTAGCGTCCCCGGTCACAATTTTAAGATCGTGGGTTCAAATCCTGGTGGGGTGAGGTGTTGATTATATGTAGAAGTCCACGTGCTTTATTGGGCTAATGAAATATATATGGATCCTCGTGTTTCGAAGCCGCATTTGGTAAAACGTTGCTCTGATCACCTAAGCGGCACGGGAGGTCCCCATTAGAGGTTCACGGCGCCAAAAGCTCGTTGAACAGGCTTTGTGTGAAATATAGCAGAGTCTAGGACTGCTTTTATTGTCTTAGTGGCCCAGAGGTACCATTCCCCGGTCACAATTATAAGATCGTGGGTTCAAATCCTGGTGGGGTGAGGTGTTGATTATATGTAGAAGTCCGAGTGCTTTAATGGGCTAATGAAATATATATGGATGCTCGTGTTTCCAAGCCGGATATGGTAAAACGTTGCTCTGATCACCTAAGTGGCACTGGTGGTCCCCATTAGAGGTTCACGGCGCCATAAGCTCGTTGAACAGGATTTGTGTGAAATATAGCAGAGTGTAGGACTGCTTTTATTGTCCTGGTGGCCCAGAGGTAGCATTCCCCGGTCACAATTATATGATCGTGGGTTCAAATCCTGGTGGGGTGAGGTGTTTATTATATGTAGAAGTCCGCGTGCTTTATTGGGCTTATGAAATATATATGGATCCTCGAGTTTCCAAGCCAGATTTGGTAAAACGTTGCTCTCTCCACCGAAGCGGCACGGGTGGTCCCCTATAGTGGTCCCACGGCGCCATAAGCTCGTTGAACAGGCTTTGTGTGAAATATAACAGAGTCTAGGATTGCTTATAGTGTCCTGGTGGCTCAGAGGTAGCGTTCCCCAGTCACAATTATAAGATCGTGGGTTCGAATCCTGGTGGGGTGAGGTGTTGATTATATAAAGAAGTCCACGTGCTTTATTGGGCTAATGAAATATATATGGATCCTCGTGTTTCGAAGCCGCATTCGGTAAAACGTTGCTCTGATCACCTAAGCGGCACGGGTGGTCCCCATCAGAGGTTCACGGTGCCAAAAGCTAGTTGAACAGGCTTTGTGTGAAATATAGCAGAGTCTAGGACTGCTTTTATTGTCCTGGTGGCCCAGAGGTAGCATATCCCGGTCACAATTATACGATCGGTGGTTCAAATCCTGGTGGGGTGAGGTGTTGATTATATGTAGAAGTCCGAGTGCTCTATTGGGCTAATGAAATATATTTGGATCCTCGTTTTTCGAAGCCGCATTTGGTAAAACGTTGCTCTGATCACCTAAGCAGCACGGGTGGTCGCTATTAGAGGTTCACGGCGCCATAAACTCGTTGAACAGGATTTGTGCGAAATATAGCAGAGTGTAGGACTGCTTTTATTGTCCTGGTGGCCCAGAGGTACCGTTCCCCGGTCACAATTATAAAACCGTGGGTTCAAATCCTGGTGGGGTGAGGTGTCGATTATATGTAGAAGTCCGCGTGCTTTATTGGGTTAATGAAATATATATGGATCCTCGAGTTCCCAAGCCAAATTTGGTAAAACGTTGCTCTCTCCACCTAAGCGGCACGGGTGGTCCCCTATAGTGGTCCCACGGCGCCATAAGCTCGTTGAACAGGCTTTGTGTGAAATATAACAGAGTCTAGGACTGTTTATAGTGTCCTGGTGGCTGAGAGGTAGCGTTCCACAGTCATAATTATAAGATCGTGGGTTCGAATCCTGGTGGGGTGAGGTGTTGATTATATAAAGAAGTCCGCGTGCTTTATTGGGCCAATGAAATATATATGGATCCTCGTGTTTCGAAGCCGCATTTGGTAAAACATACGAATACTTTCTAAGCGGCGCTGGGTGAATCCCCATGCAGGATTTACGGCGCCATAGCTCGTTGAACGGGCTTTGTGTGAAATCTCTTAGAATCTAGGGTGCTTTATTGTCTGGTGGCCCAGAGGTAGCGTTCCCCGGTCACAATTAGAAGATCGTTGGTTCGAATCCTCGTGGGGTGAGGTGTTGATTATATGAAGAGGTCCGCGTGCTTTATTGGGCTAATGAAATATATATGGCTCCTCGTGTTTTGTAGCAGCATTTGGTAAAACGTTGCTCTGATCACCTAAGAGGCACGGGTGGTCCTCATTAGAGGTTCACGGCGCCATAAGCTCGTTGAACAGGCTTTGTGTGAAATATAGCAGAGTCTAGGACTGCTTATATTGACCTGGTGGCCCAGAGGTAGCGTTCCCCGGTCACATTTATAAGATCGTTGGTTCAAATCCTGGTGGGGTGAGGTGTTGATTATATGTAGAAGTCCGCGTGCTTCATTGGGCTTATGAAATATATATGGATCCTCGTATTTCCAAGCCGGATTTGGTAAAACGTTGCTCTGATCACCTACGCGGCTCAGGTGGTCCCTATTAGAAGTTCACTGCGCCATTATCTCGTTGAACAGGCTTTGTGTGAAATATAGCAGTGTGTAGGAAAGCTTTTATTGTTCTGGTGGCCCAGAGGTAGCGTCCCCCGGTCACAATTTTAAGATCGTGGGTTCAAATCCTGGTGGGGTGAGGTGTTGATTATATGTAGAAGTCCACGTGCTTTATTGGGCTAATGAAATATATATGGATCCTTGTGTTTCGAAGCCGCATTTGGTAAAACGTTGCTCTGATCACCTAAGCGGCACAGGAGGTCCCCATTAGAGGTTTACGGCGCCAAAAGCTCGTTGAACAGGCTTTGTGTGAAATATAGCAGAGTCTAGGACTGCTTTTATTGTCTTA
>NW_024738072.1:1830000-1854034 GCF_018991925.1 Homarus americanus | reverse complement strand
CCACTGATTTCACCCAGTCAGTTAAAATACTGATCCACTTTAGACTAACACGCACCCACCCTACCTCACACCACACCTACCTGCCCACCCACACCTTACCTGGCCTGCACTCACCCCATGTTACAGGCTACAGGCAGGTAGGCTACAACACAGGTAGCACAAGACACTAATAGAATTAATTCCAGACAACCAATACACTTAAAAAAACACACGTCACTCGGACACTGATGACGTCAATCAATTGATGACGTCAGAATCACCAGTCAACATCACAAAACAACAACAAACATTTTATTTATTTTAAATTTACCAACAAAAAATGTATACTACCTCACCTCATGTATATAGAATTAGATTTATACCCAAGACAATCCTTAAAAATATATAAATCCTTTTGTATTTAACTGTTCTAGTCAATTCACATACCAATCCCAACCCAACTCCAACTCCAACCAAACCCAGTCTAGCTCTCAACCAAACCCAGCTCAGCTTCAACCCAACTCAACCAAACTCAGCTCAGCTTCAACCAAACCCAGCTTCCAGCTTCAACCAAATCCCAGTTTCAGCCCAACAGAACTGGAGAGAGAGAGAGACTATGTGATGTCACAGATTCTGTTCAGCCAATATAATCAAAGGAACACACACACACACACACACACACACACACACACACACACACACACACACACACACACACACCTCAAGTATGGAATTTCTCAGACGTGCTGGGTGTGTATGTCCTGTCCCTTTCCTCATCCCACTCATCCCTCCCCCTCCCTCTCCTCCCCCTGCCTAAAGATGATAAGCCCTATAGTTGACAGTGAGGAATTGCCCCCCCTCTTTCCCACTCCTCCTCCCCTTCCTTCTCACCTTTTCTTCCACCTGACTCTCCTCACCCCCCTCCCTCCCCCTCACTCAGGTGAAATGAAACTATCAAATAACAAAACATTTTCATTATCATTCTAATCCACACACACACACACACACAGCTCTGCACACCTGGCCACACCAACGCTCTCTCCACCCTGGAAATGCATCCTCAGTGACTCCACCACTACACTGGAACTAATGCACCACCCTGTCACTCCACACCTCCTGCCACTGGCAGCCCCCCCACCCACGTCCACCCCTTCCCCACATGTGCTGTGTTTGGGGTGTGACGGGGTGACCTGACGAAACAAACATTCACAATCCAGGAGACCGTGGTCCTGTCACCTGCTCCACACCTCCTGCAGGAGAAGTGCCCTGTCACCTGCCCACACCCCCCAGGAGTAGCGGCCCTGTCACCTGCCCACACCCCCTGCAGAAGTGCCCTGTCACCTGCCCACACCCCCTGCAGGAGGTGCCTGCACACCCCGCACCCCACCCCACTCCCCCTGCCCACCCCCCACACAGCCCACTCCGCCCACACCCCACCTGCCCACACCCCCAGCAGTGCCTGTTACTCCTGCCCACACCCCCAGTGCCCTGTTACCTGTCCACACTCCAACAGGAGAGAGTGCCCTGTTACTCTGCCCACACCCCCAGCAGGAGAAGTGCCCTGTTACTCTGCCCACACCTTTTATCTCACTCTGAACATTAATTTCATTCACCTAACCTAGACATACGAGTAAAAAATGTTAGATTTGATTTAAAGTTAGAATAAAAATGGAGAGACGGAATATTTTATGTTGACGTTGTGAACCTTGACTCTCTCTCTCTCTCTCTCTCTAAACAGACACACACTCCACCCCACTCCACCTGTTTCTTCTTTCCTTCTCTACACCTTCCACCTAACCACTCCACCTCCCTCCACCCACCCTCCCTCCACCACTTTCACTCTTGTCGTCAGGTAACGTGGGTCATGTGGCCCACCTTGAGGTAGTTCATCTCCCTCTCCCCTGTCCAGTACCCTCTCACCTGTCCAGTGCCCCCTCTCACCTGTCCAGCACCCTCCTCACCTGTCCAGCACCCCTCCTCACCCGTCCAGTACCCCACCACCTGTCCAGCACTCCTCCTCACCTGTCCAGCACCCCCATCAACTGTCCAGTACTCTCTCCTCACCTGTCCAGCACCCTCTCACCTGTCCAGCATCCCCCTCTCACCTGTCCAGTACCTCTCACCTGTCCAGTACCCCTCCTCACCTGTCCAGTACCTCCTCTCTCACCTGTCCAGTACCCCCCTCACCTGTCCAGGCACCCTCCTCACCTGTCCAGTACCTCCTCCTCCCCACCTGTCCAGTACCCCTCTCACCTGTCCAGTATTCCTCCTCTCACCTGTCCAGTTCTCACCTGTCCAGTACCTGTCCACCTGTCCAGTACCCCCTCTCACCTGTCCAGCACTCTCTCACCTCTCTCTCACTCTGATGTTAAATTGTGCGTGTTGTTCGTGCTGTCGTGTTGTGTTGTGTTGTGTTGTTCTATGTCGTGTTGTGTGTTTGTGTTGTGTTGTGTCGTGTTGTGTTGTGTTGCTGTGTTGTGTCGTGCTGTGTTGTGTCGTGTTGTGTTGTGTGTTGTGTTGTGTCGTGTGTGTGTGCTGTGTGTGTTTAAAATATGATCTCTCTCTCCTGACATACTACATCACCTCTGTCTCTCATATTCCACCCACACCCCACCACCACCACACACCCCACACCACACCACACTCTACACCACCACCACACCTCCCCACACACCACCACACCCCACCCCACCACCACACTCCCACACACCACCATATTCCCACCACCACCACACCCCCACACCACCACCACACCCCCACACCACCACCCCACACCCCTACACCACCACCACACCCCACACCACCACCACACCCCCACACCACCCCCACCACACCCCACACCACCACCACACCCCACACCACCACCACACCCCACACACCACCACCACACCCCCACACCACCACCACCCCTTTACACCACTACCCACACCCCCACACCACCACCACACCCCCCACACCACCACCAACCTTACACCACCACCACACCCACACCACCACCACATACTCTATGCCACCACCACACCCCACACCACCACCACACCCTTACACCACCACCACACCCCCTACACCACCACCACACCCCTTACACCACCACCACACCCCCACACCACCACCACACCCCTTACACCACACCACCACACCCCCACACCACCACCACACCCCCACACCCACCACCACACCCCCCACAACACCACACCACACCCCTACACCACCACCACACCCCACACCACCACCACACCCCACACCACCACCACACCCCACACCACCACCCCACACCCCCACACCACCACCACACCCCCACACCACCACCACACCCCCACAACCACCACACACCCCACAACTTACCACCACACCCTTACACCACCACCACACCCCTTTAACCATCCACCACACACCCCCACACCACCACCACACCCCTACACCACCACCACACCCCCACACCACCACCACACCCCTTACACCACCACCACACCCTTACACCACACAGATGAGGTTTGTCTTGTCAATATTATATCACAGTTTAGTACAACACTCACTGCTGACCCACTGTTACCCACCACGACCCACCACAACCCACTGTAACACACCACGACCCACTGTAACACACCACGACCCACCACACACTGTAACACACCACGACCCACTGTAACACACCACAACCCACTGTAACACACCACGACCCACTGTAACCCACCACGACCCACTGTAACTCACCACGACCCACCACAACCCACCACGTACCCACCACAACCCATCAGTATCACACCACGACTCACCACAACCCACTGTAACACCACGACTCCACCACAACCCACTGTATCACACCACGACTCACCACAACCCACTGTAACACACCACGACCCACCACAACCCACTGTAACACACCACGACCCACCACAACCCACTGTAACACACCACGACCCATCACGATCCACCGCAACCCACTGTAACACACCACGACCCACCCCAACCCACTGTAACACACACCACGACCCACTGTAACACACCACGACCCACCACAACCCATTGTAACACACCACGACTCCACCACAACCCACTGTAACCCACTACGACTCCACCACAACCCACTGTAACATATCCACGACCCACCAACCCACTGTAACACACCACGACCCACTGCACCACAACCCACTGTAACCCACCCCACGACTTTAAATCCATCACGACCCACCAACTCTCACCCTCCCATCCTGTAACGTACCTGATAAGATGGCCCAGTGTTTTTCATTCACTGCATTGATTTCTCACACCTCTGTTTCTGACTTTCCTTACATTCTGCTCGCATCCCTCTGACGTTTCCAATGACTTTCTTGAACTCTCAATTTGTTGACCCCCTCTCTAAACGTAGCTGATTCACCTCTGACGTTGCCCACCCTCACACCCCCATCATGTCCACACTCCTGCGTACCATGCTTCCACCTTGCCTCCCATACACGTCCACCTCGTCCTCCTGATGTTGCTGACCCCACCTCCCCACCACTCCCACCTCCCTCACCCACCATCACGCCCACCTCTCCTCTCCCCCTCTACCACGTCCACCTCCCTCCCCACCACGCCCACCTCCCTCCTCACCACGCCCACCTCCCACTCCCTACCAGCTGTCCACCTCCCTCCCCCCCACTGACGCCCACCCACCTCCCCCACCACGTCTGACCTCCCCCTCCCTTACACGCCCACCCCCACCACGCTCCACCTCCCTCCCCCCACCACGCCCACCTCCTCCCCCACCACACGCCCACCCCCTCTCCTCTACCACGCTCCACCCCACCTCCCCCACCACGCTCCACCTCCCTCCCTCTGCACGCTCCACCTCCCTCCCCACCACGCCCCACCTCCCTCCCCCACCACGCCACTCCCTCCCCACCACGCCCACCTCCCTCCCTACCACGCCCATCTCCCTCTACCACGCCCACCTCTCCCCCTTGCACCACGCCCACCCTCCCCTCTGACCACGCCCACCCCACCCTCCCCACCACGTCCACCCTCCCCCACCACGCTCCACCCTCCCTCCCCCACCACGCCCACCTCCCTCCCCACCACGCCCACCCTCCCCCTCCCCCACTCCGCCCACCTCCCTCCCCACTCACGCCCACCTCCCTCCCCCACCACGTCCACCTCCTCCCCCACCACGCTCCACCTCCCCTCCCCACCACGCCCACCTCCCCTCCCACTGCCACGCTCCACCTCCCTCCCCCACCACGCCCACCTCACCTCCCTCACCACGCCCACCTCCCTCCTCTACCACGCCCACCTCCTCCCCACCACGCCCCACCCCTCCTCCCCCCACTCACCTCCACCTCTCTACCACTCCACCTCCTCCCCACCACGCTCCACCTCCCCTCCCCCACCCCACCACCCCACCTCCCCCCTCCCCCACCACGCTCCACCCCACCTCCCCACCACCTCCACCTCCCCCACGCCCCACCTCCTCCCTCTCCCACGCCCACCTCCCCCTCCCTCCACCCCCCTCCCTCTCCACGCCCACCTCCCTCCCCACCACGCCCACCTCCCTCCCCTACACGCCCACCTCCCCTCCCACCTCCTCTACACGCCCACCTCCCTCCTCCCCCACCACGCCCACCTCCCCCTCCCCCACGCCCCCACCTCCCCTCCCCCACCACGCCCACCCTCCCTCTACCACGCCCACCTCCTCTCCGCCCCCTCCCCCACACTGCCCACCTCCCTCTGCCACGCCACCCCCCCACCACGCCCACCTCCCTCCCTCCACGCCCACCTCCCTCCCTCTACCACGCCCACCTCCCTCCTCCCCACGCCCACCTCCCTCCCCTCTCTCCACGCCCACCTCCCTCCTTCCCACTCACCTCCCCTCCCTCTACCACGCCCACCTCCCTCCCTCTACCACGCCCACCCCACCACGCCCACCTCCCCCTCCCTCTACCCACCCGCCCACCCCCTCCCCCTTCGCCCACCCCTCCCCCCACCACGCCCACCTCCCTCCCCCACCACGCCCACCCCCTCCCCCTTGCCCACCCCACCCCCACCCTCCCCCCACCTTCCTCACGCCCACCCCCCCCCACCACGCCCACCCCCCCCCACCACGCCCACCCTCCCTCCACCACGCCCACCTCCCTCCCCCCACCACGCCCACCTCCCCTCCCCCACCACGCCTCCACCTCCCTCCTCCCTCTACCACGCCCACCTCCCTCCCTCTACCACGTCCACCTCCCTCCCCACCACGCCCACCTCCCTCCCACCACGCCCACCTCCCCTCCCACGCCCACCTCCCTCCCCCACCACGCCCACCTCCCCCACCACCCACCCTCCCTTGCCACGCCCACCTCCCTCCCCCACCACGCCCACCTCCCTCCCTCTACCACGCCCACCTCCCTCCCCCACCACGCCCACCTCTCCCTTGCCCCCCACCTCACCTCCCCACCACGCCCACCCCCTCCCCTCTACCACGCCCACCTCCCTCCCTACACGCCCACCCCACCCCCACCACGCCCACCTCCCTCCCTCTACCACGCCCACCTCCCTCCCTTGCCACGCCCACCACCTCCCTCACCACGCCCACCTCCCTCCTCTCTCACGCCCACCTCCCCTCCCTCTCCCACGGCCACCTCCCTCCCCTCTGCCACGCCCACCTCCCTCCCCCACGCCCACCTCCCTCCCCCACACGGCCACCCCTCCCCACGCCCACCTCCCCTCCCTCTACCACGGCGGCTCAGTGAGGACTGGTAAATGACAAGAGTCACCATCTCTTTCATTCCCCCATCACTGCTCCACATCTCTCACCTGTCTTCACATCTCTCACCTGTCTCTCACATTCTTACCTGTCCCACATCTCTCACCTGTCTCTCACATCTCACCTATCTCTACATCTCTCTCAGATAATTAGTAGTAGTCGACGCTGAGGATTCTGGACGCTGGGACAGCCTTCAACATCAGGATTTTGATCCCATGGCCACATGTCACCGTAATCTTAGCTCTCGATGCTGCACACAGGAGGAACGAGAACGACAAGATAAGGGCATATGGGGAGAGAATTCAGAACGTTGATCAAGGCAGCTTCTTCTCTAGTGTTCACAACCTCTGGTGGGATGGGACCAAGTGCAGATGTTTCACGCCAGACTTCTGAGGAGGATTTCCGAACAGAGGCAGCAGCCCAGAAGTGTTACAGCCTGGATGAGATGTCGACTGTCTTTCTCTCCTTCGGTCGGCTTTGCTCTGCTTCAGGAACGAGAGCTTGTCCCAACTCCGACAACTGCTGCAGATATTGACTATGAGGCTACAGTCATTGGATGCCTCATGTAGATGCTGTGGTGGTGTTGTGTGTGTTGTTGTTGTAGTGGTTAAATTTGCTAACACGCCATTTTTGCTGCATTCACCATGAGTCAGCATCGTTGAACTACCTGATGCACTATCCTGATATCGGACCTCCTCCACCTCTGGAAGAAGCTATCAGTGTCAGTTTCATTCCCAATTAGTGAAACACTCCCACTTATCCCCAGCAGAAAGATCACTTCTTGCACTTCCATCAAGACTGGGAGGTATGGGACTAACCAATCCAGAGGAGATTGCCACTGAACATCAAAATTCACTTAAATCACGCAGCCCTCATGGACCACATAATTGCCCAGAACGCAACAGGGAGGTGGATACCAGTGAAGTAAACAAGATTCGTAGGTCCATTACGACAGAACGACAACACTGCCAAATGATAAGTTGCAGCAACTGTTGCTGCAGGTTCCAGAAAATTTGAAAAAGTAGCTATAGCGCAGGAGGTGGGCGCCTCGAACTGGTTAACTACGTTACCGATAAGGGCAAATGGTTTCAGTCTCAATAAACAAGAATTTACAGATGCCATTGCTCTAAGGTACCGTTGGCCTGTAGAAGGTTTGCCCTCCCAAGAGTGTGTGGCTCTTCCTATGACGTCTCACGCCATGGTGTGCAAGAAAGGGGGCTTCATATGCATGAGGCATGACGAAGTAAGGATCTCACAGCAAATATGTTGAAGGAAATCTGCCGGGATGTCATGGTAGAACCGACCTCCTCTTTGGACGGTGAGATTTTCCAACATAGGACTTCAAACACATCTAACGAAGCCCGTGTTGACGTCAGTGCTCGAGGATTCCGGATGCGGGACAGCGAGCTTTCTTCGACATCAGGATTTTTGATCCCATGGCCGCATGTCACCGTAATTGCTCTCGATGCTGCACACAGGAGGAACGAGAACGACAAGAGAAGGGCATATGGGGAGAGAAATTCAAACGTTGATCAAGGCAGCTTCACTCCTCTAGTGTTCACAACCTCTGGTGGGATGGGACCAAGTGCAAGATGTTTTACGCCAGACTCGCGGAGGTGATCTCCGAACAGAAGCAGCAGCCCAGAAGTTATGTTACAGCCTGGATGAGATGTCGACTGGCTTTCTCTCTCCTTAGGTCGGCTTTGCTCTGCCTCAGGGGAACGAGAGCTTCTGCCCCAATGCTTACAACTGCTGCAGATATTGACTATGAGGCTACTGTCACTGAATACCGCATAGATCTGCGGCTCAACTAATTCAACACAGACTCCTGTATTAGGATATTGAATATTATGATATTTAATATTTAGGTAATAAAATGGCGGCGAAGGTGTGGCTATTGGGGAGGGGATGGAGTATGATTAGATCATACCTGCATAACCTAACCTAGCCTAGCACACTGTAAGGTCATCCTCTCACTAGTAGTCCAGTACACACACACACACACACACACACACACACACACACACACACACACACACACAGACACACACACACACAGACACAACACACACACACACACACACACACACACACACACACACACACACACACACACACACACACACACACACACACACACACACACACATTGTTGCACAGGTGTATATTTAGTGTACACCTGTAATGTATGATAAATCATGTGAACATATACAGGTGTCACATACATACATGCAGGTATATCTTGAACAGGTGTGATATATTATACTGTACAGGTATATTGCTTCACTAAATCACCGTGTAGTCATTGCTTAGGATCAATGACCAGCTAATGACCTCAGGTAAACACAGCCCGTTACCTCCCAATCATACCCTCCTGATAATGTACACAGTGATAGGGTAGTGATAATGCCAACTGTACATTGTCCCAACCATGACCCCCCCTGAGTCTGGAGTCACGAGGGCCACACTGTTGACCACACCCCCACTCTACCTCACCCTCCACCCTAAACACTCCACCATGACACTCCACCTAACACTCCACCTAACACTCCACCTAACATTCAAGCATGACCTGTCGTAAGCCTAACCTGGTGTTGGGGGGGAGGGAGGGAGTTTCAGGCCCGCTATAATGAACCATTCTTCACGGCGCCTCACGTTAACATCCTGAAAGGGGCAGCGTGATGACCAGCCCGTGAGGAAGACCTGGGTGCTGTTGAGAGGTTGTGGTTGTGGTGAGAGGCTAGTTGTAGTTATGGTATTAGAGGAGAATTGTGGCGTGGATAGTGGTTGTTATGGTGTCAGGTGGTGATTGTGGTGTCAGGTGGTGGTGATTGTGGTGTCAGGTGGTGGTGATTGTGGTGTCAGGTGGTGGTGATTGTGGTGTCAGGTGGTGGTGATTGTGGTGTCAGGGTGTGGTGACAATAACCAGACCGCCATCACTTGCTAAATGATATGGTGGGTAGGGGTTGGTGTGGCTGAAGACGGGGACAGGGTGTGGCTGAGGACGGGGTGTGACACATACCAACCACACCCACTGTGAGCACCCCAGCAAGGTTAAGTTAAGTTTGGTTAGGATAATATTGAGTTAAAATTAATCTGAGGATAATGGTTTAACCTTTCGTCCTCAAGTGGTTAAACCTGTAGCTGCTTTTCTATCACGCCCACATGTCCATTGCACCAGTGGGGCCTGTGTTGGTGGTACCTTAGGCGGGCTGGCATGTGCATGTGTGTGTGTGTGTGTGTGTGTGTGTGTGTGTGTGTGTGTGTGTGTGTGTGTGTGTGTGTGTGTGGGAAATAAACTGCATGAGAGAGTTACAGTCTAGATGAATGATTGGTGACGACTGACTCAAAGCTACCATAGTGTTGGTTAGGTTAGGTAAAAGGAGAAATATGAATAAAGACGCCCCTAACAAAATTTTTAAGATGGTGTGGTCGCCAACCCTCAGATCTGGGGATTTACTGCCAAACCGGGTACAGGTGAGTTACAGTGGGCATTATAAGAGTTACAGAAGTGATACAGGTGAGTTACACAAGAGTTACAGGGGCCACAATTACCAGGTAAACCTAAGTTAAAATAAATTCCCCAAATCCAAAAAAATCAGAATTTACTCAACCATTTTTTTCCTTGACAGTAAAAAAAAAATTGTCAGCTGTCAGTCAGAGGAACTATTTTCAGTACTCTGTCTTCCAGGATGTCAGTCAGCTCACAGTCAGCCCAGACGTTCACAGACAGGCCTGAGTACATGTTGAGTCCTGTGGGTATGATAGGGTAAGTGTTGGACTCCTTACACACACACACACACACACACACACACACACACACACACACACACACACACACACACACACACACACACACACACACCAGTTGGGTTACCTATGAGTCATTACCCTCTACACCTGTGGCTTAACACACTCTACCTGTCAAACAAACACGTCTGAGAGAAAGAGAGAGAGAGAAATTGTCCCCAAATGCTTATTATTATTATTATTATTATTATTATTATTATTATTATTATCATTATTATTATTATCGTTACTATTCTCTCTCGCTGTACACGTCTCCCCATTCTATTTCCCACCGCTGGACAGGTAAGTGGTGAATCGGGGCGGGGAAGGGGCGGGGCGGGGGGAGGGGGCAGTTTTGTATGAAGCGTCTGGGTGGGGAAGAGGCTCTGTATGTGGGGAGGTTATTGGCCACGGAGTAACATGACATGTACTTGACCTTGCATCACCACTTGAGCACCACCATACTCCTGCTCAAGCGTGAGTGTTCGAGTCCTCCCAACAATAAGTTCCTGTTTACGAGGGTGAGACAGTACATCCACATTATCACTGGAGGGACAGCTGAACTTAACACTCCAGCTGCTTCGAGGACCAGCTGTCGTCCTACATGAAAGAGTGAGGGGACTCTACACCGCCGCTTGAGGGCCAGCTGGTCGAGGGGCAGGAATTGATAGTTTACACTCAACCTCAAGGGACAGTGTTGGCCTAAGTCAAGTAGCACCTTGTTACTCGGAAGTATGATGGACAGCCATAACCTAACCTAACCATAACCTCTGTCTGTTTCTGTCTGTCCCCGTCTATGCCCCTCTGTCTGTCTGTCTGTCTGTCTGTCTACGGGTAACCAAACTGCCTTAAGCAGCCTAGTAATTTTGTCATATCATCTCGTTACGTCTAACTCAACCGCACTGCCGCATGCGACCCGTTGTTGCCGCTTGCAGCATGCGTCCTGCTGTCAACCCTGCCGCATGCGTCCTGCTGTCAACTCCTGCCGCATGTGTTCTATTGTTAACTCCTGCCGCATGCGTCCTGCTGTCAACTCCTGCCGCATGCGTCCAGCTGCCACTTTACTGTTGCAGAGTGAATCCTCATCACCACCTGATGGTTTTGGACTTTTCACGCCCACACACCCACTACCACGCCCACTACCATCACACCCACCGCCACACCTGCACGCCTACACCCACACCACACACCCACTCGCCCACCACCACACCACTCGCCCACCACCACACCACACGCCCACCACTACACCACACGCCCACCACCACACCACACCCACACGCCCACCTTATCCTCACGTCTCTCCTGACCTCACGACCTGACCTCGAACGTGACGTCAGCGCCTACGTCATGACTTCCGCCTGTCTCTCAGCTCTTGGTATTTCCTCACTCATGTGTACTCTGGGAGCTGTAGCCTCGTGTGTACTCAAGGAGCTGTAGCCTCGCGTGTGTACTCAAGGAGCTGAGCCTCCGTACCTGGGCGGGAGCCAGAGCCCGTGTACTCAGGCGAGCCTGTGAGCCTGTAGCCCCAAGAGGCTGTAGCCTCGTGTGGCTCAAGGAGCTGTAGCTCTGTGTACTCATGAGCTGTAGCCTGTACCATGAGCTATACAAACCATGAGCTGTAGCCTGTGTGTACTCATGAGCTGTAGCCTTGTACTCAAGGAGCTCCTGTGTGTACTCAAGAGCTGTAGCCTGTGTACTAAGGAGCTGTAGTCTGTGTACTCATGGCCAGCTGTAGCCACAAGGAGCTGTAGCCTCGTGTACTCATGGAGCTGTAGCCTCGTGTGTACTCAATGAGCTGTAGCCCGTGTGTACTAAGGAGCTGTAGCCCTGTGTGTACTCAGGAGCCGGAGCCTGCGCACCAAGGAGCTGTAGCCTCGGCGTGTACTCATGAGCTGTAGCCTGTGTACTAAGGAGCTGTAGCCTGTGTACTAAGGAGCTGTAGCCTGTGTGTACTAAGGAGCTAGCCCGTGTGTACAGAGCCTGTGTGTACTCAAGAGCTGTAGCCTGTGTGTACTATGGAGCTGTAGCTCGTGTACTAAGGAGCTAGCCTCGTGTACTCAGGAGCTGTAGCCCCGTGTACTCATGAGCTGTAGCCTCGCGTGTACTCAAGGAGCTAGCCTCGCGTGTACTCAAGAGCTGTAGCCTTGTGTGTACTAAGGAGCTGTAGCCTGCAGTGTACTCAATGAGCTGTAGCCCCGTGTGTACTCAAGCATAATAGACCCCGATAGAAGGAAGACACTGATCCACCCTCAACACAATAACCCCGATAGAAGGAAGACATCAAATGTACAACAACCATGTCCTCCAGCTGGGCACAACATGTTCTGGGCATCCTAGAACGCGCCCCGCCTGGGTATTGACCTACCCGACTTTGCCACACTTTGAGGTTAACAAGGTCATTAGTCTGTGATATATAACGGTTCACCTGAGGATTACACATCAAAATTTATTACACCTGGTCATTCCTTAACGCTAACCTTACCTAACTTAACGCTAACTTAACCTAACTTAACGCTAACCTAACCTAACTTAACCTAACATTACCGATAATCTTTTAAAAATAAACCTATATTAAAGACTCGTATATACACGTATATAGTCTTAAGTATATTCATGGTCAATAATTGGTCATGAACGTAAATATATAAAAATATACCGTATAATCTGGTCGTATAATGATTACACTGTCTTTATAAACAGAGGTGGATCCTGGCCCTGGGGTATACCTCTCGAATTTAAGACACACACAATCCTGACTCACGTACCCACAAGGTCAACTATTATTATTATTATTTTGTGTGTGTGTGTGTGTGTGTGTGTGTGTGTGTGTGTGTGTGTGTGTGTGTGTGTGTGTCTGTGTGTGTGTGTGAGTCAAGGTTAGCATTAGGTGATCAACTCTTCCAATCAGTAGAGTATAATCTGCTTCGTCATCTTCCCTTGACGTAAAAACTCATTAATGTTGTTCAAGTTTTACCATCGATTTGTCTGATGAGTCATTGTTTTAACTGACTCATCATTATCATCTTCATTATTATTATTATCGTCATTATCATCATTATTATCGTTATGTTCATTATCATCATCATCGTTATCATTATTTTCGTTCTCATCATCATCATCATCATCACACCTAATCATACAAATCACGAACCAATCACAGGGAATTTTCGACCAATCACCTCTCGAGTACTAATAGTTCACCCCCCACTCTCTTTTTCAACGAGAGGGGGAAGAGGAGGGGAGAAGGGGGAGGGGAGGGAAGAAGGGAGGGTGGTAGTGGTAGTGGTGGTGATAGGTAGTGGTGGTGGGTGAGGGTAGTGGTGGTGGTGGTAGTGGTGATGGTGATAGGTAGTGGTGGTGGTGTGGTAGGTAGTGGTGGTGATAGTAATGATAGTAGTATAGTGGTGGTAGGTAGTAGTGGTTAGTAAGAAAGTAATAGATGACTCCAGTTCTTCTGACTCGATATATTTTTTTATTGTCATTGTCCACCGTCACTATCTTTCCCCGGTGTGACGGTGACACGGTGACTGTGACGGGGGTAAAGGTGTGACGGTGTAAAGGTGTGACGGTGTAAAGGTGTGACGGTGTAAAGGTGTGACGGTGTAAAGGTGACGGTGTAAAGGTGACGGGTAAAGGTGTGACGGTGTAAAAGGTGACGTGAAAAAGTGACGGGTTAAAAGTGACGGAGGTAAGACGGAGGTAAAAGTGACGGAGGTAAAAGTGACGGGTTAAAAATGACGGTGGTAAAAGTGACGGTGAATAAGACAGGACATAAAACAGGAGTCATTCTTCTCTTCCTCGTGAACAAGTGACGGTAAGAATGTGTGTGTGAACCAACTCCCTGAATACATGTGTACGTGTGTCAACATGGGGGCCGTGTGTACCTACATGAACACAAGTCACACACACATACAGATAAAACCTGCGTGCACATATACAGTACATACATACATAGACAAAACATACATACATATACATACATACATACATACACATACATACATGTACACATAGACAAAATACACACACACACACACACACACACACACACACACAGACAGACACACACACACACACACACACACACAGACACACACAGACACACACACACACACACACACACACACACAGACACACACACACCGATCCTCGTGAGTACTGTCCAATCTTCATTTGCATAAGAATGTCTGACACAATATTACTGACTGACTTTGGCCAGATGGAAACACTGAGAGGCAAACACCGTGGCTACACTGACTGAGGTAGAACACTGGCTACACTGACTGGGGTAGAACACTGGCTACACTGACTGAGGGAGAACACTGGCCATTGACTGGAGAACACTGGCTACATTGACTGGGGTAGAACACTGGCTACACTGACTGGGGTAGAACACCTAGCACTCGGACTGGAGGTAGAACACTGGCTACACTGACTGGGGAGAACACTGGCTACACTGATCAGTAGAACACTGGCTACACTGACTGGAGGAACACCGGCTACACTGATCAGTAGAACACTGGCTACACTGACTGAGGTAGAACACTGGCTACACTGACTGGAGGTAGAACACTGGCTACACTGACTGGGGTAGAACACTGGCTACACTGACTGGGGTAAGAACACCGGCTACACTGACTGGGGTAGAACACCGCTACACTGACTGGGCAGAACACTGGCCACACTGACTGAGGCAGAACACTGGCTACACTGACTGAGGTAGAACACTGGCTGTACACTGACTGAGGTAGAACATGGCTATACTGACTGGAGGTAAACACTGGCTACACTGACTGGAGAACACTGGCTACACTGACTGAGGTAGAACACTGCTTACACTGACTGATAGAAACACTGGCTACACTGACTGGGGTAGAACACTGCCACTGACTGTGGTAGAACACTGGCTACACTGACTGAGGTAGAACATCAGCCATACTGACTGAGGAAACACTGGCTAAACTACATTGCTATATTGACTGAAGTAGAACACTGGCTACACTGACTGAGGTAGAACACTGGCTACACTGACTGAGGTAGAACACTGGCACACTGACTGAGGTAGAACACACTGGACTAACTGACTGAGGTAGAACACTGGCCACTGACTGGGGTAGAAACTGTCATATACTGACTGAAGTAGAACACGGCCATACCTGACTACACTGACTGAGTGTAGAACACTTAAACCTAACCTAACGTAACCTAACCTAACCATTACCCACAAATAATATACACAATAACGGGGCTATATAATGACCAGACCAAAGTAACACTCTCCTCTCTATGTAACCTTTCAGCAACTCCCTCGAACAACGCCAGGCTAACACACGCGAACGCCAGACGCAACAATCGATGTCGTCTGCAAATTATTACCTTGTGGGTCAATCATGTCTGAGTCATGTTATATACCAGGTAGTCTCTTCCTCCCCCCTCCCTCCCCCTCCCTCCTCACCCTCAAAAACTCTCGCTGTATTCCTATCGCTAAACAGTCATTGAAGCATACAGTGAAAGGAGATATTTAGGTAACAAAAAAATAATAATAATAATACTGTGAAAACGATACGTAGGTTAGGTTAGTTAGGTTAGAGGTTAGGTTTCCATGTGAGGAGGGAGGAGGAGAAATGTGGTTTACAATTATTTGAGAATGGTTTAACCTTTTGAGTACAATGGTTTAACCCTTTGAGTACGGTGGTTTAACCTTTGAGTACTGTGACTTAACCCTTTGAGTACGGTGGTTTAACCCTTGAGTATGTGGATTAACCCTTTGAGTATTGTGACTAACCCCTCCTCCCGAGTACAATGTCGCCGTACTCAAGGGAGAAGGTTAGCATCGTACTCAAAGGAATGAGAAAAGATAATGCATAATGACCGCCAGACAACCCCATCTATAGGACATCTTGTACCACCAGCAGCATCCGATAAAAATATCAACACAGGTTCCAAATTTCCAAAAAATCGTAGCTAAAAATAAACAAAAACATTAAAAAGGTTCGATTCTATCTTTCTATAATGAAAAAAAGTTAATAAATTAATAAAATAAATAATGAAATGAAAGATCCGATCCTCAGTTATGGATCTTCAAATTCCTTCTCATAAAACAAAAAGCATCGCGATTATTGAATTCCTGCGTACAGGACCGTATAATCAGTGTCAGCTCCTCCCTACTACTTCTTCTCCTCCTCCTTCTCCTCCACCGTCTTCTCCTCCCGACCTTCTCCTCCCTACTACTTCTCCTCCTTCTCCTCCTCCACCGTCTTTTCCTCACCGACCCTCAACCGTCCAATCTAAATGCCGGGGGGTTCAATACCCTATACTGCCCTCGACAATCATGGGGGCTTGTCGTCTATAGTTCGTAAGAGAATCTCCAGACGTCGGGCGCCATCTTTGCTCCTCGTCTCTCTCTCTCTCACACGGGTCTACTAAAAACACCTGAATCTTTTGTTTAATGAGGAGGAAATACCTGTTTTATTTACCTGTACTGTGCACTAATTACTGTCTGACCTACACTACTTACGTAATGGATACAGTAAACTTCTTAATACCGAACATTCTCAACAACATAATTCTCCCAATAACGGACAAGGCTTACAAGAGTTAGTCCGGTATTGGGAAGGTTTACTGTATCCATTACTTTATTGAGAAGTCCGGTATAGGAGGGATTATCATCCATTACTTTATTGATAAGTCCGGTTTTGGGAGGGTTCACTGTACTTTCACTAACCGTCAACACCAGACAAAGAATCAGTGATGCGGGTGTTCACTTATCACCAGTCAGACCAAGTTGAACTAGCGTAATAATCGCGGTAGTTAAGGCGAGGTTATTACACCATTAGGGTTCTGGCGGGTGTAGCATGATAGTTATCGTTGTGTATTGTTATCGTCGGCAATAGGAGGCTGCTGTTATCGTTATGCTAATGAGGCTGATAATTAGTTCGTTATCTTCTCTCCATAATGACAACAAATAACAGCAACCACAACGACAATAATAATAATAACAATAATAATAATAATTTCTGTATTGTGGTGTGTGTGTGTGTGTGTGTGTGTGTTTGTGTGTGTGTGTGTGTGTGTGTGTGTGTGTGTGTGTGTGTGTGTGTGTGTGTGTGTGTGTGTGTGTGTGTGTGTGTGTGTGTGTGTGTGTGCGCGTGTGTGTGTGTGTGTGTGTGTCACCATCACAGCCACGTGTTAAGACTCAAGGTCCGTAAACTACTACACCTGTTCTTACCTAAATTAATTGTCGACCAGGTGCGTCACAGGTGTTCGCTCACTGACAACTTTCAATTATTATTTTCTTCACCTGTTGGTATTTCTTTCACCTCTATTGAGTGAAGTGTGGCAGCTTTCATCAAGAGGGGATTAGATTTGATTAGATTAGATTTGATTAGGTTAGGTTAGGTTAGGTCAGGTCAGGTCAGGTCAGGTCAGCAGGTAGAGAGAGACACGCCTGTAAAGTCGTTATAATGTATTACTGGATTAGTGTTTATTATAACTAATTATAAATGAACAATATTATTTATCTCTCTTTCTACTCTCTCTCTCTCTGTCTGTTCTCTTTATCTCTCTCTCTCTATTTCTTTCCTTCGTCTCTCTCTCTGTTTTCTCTTTCTTTTCTTCTTCTCTAGTTTTAGTTCCTCCTCTCTCTCTCTGCTCTTTATCCCAATTTCTTTCCTTCGTCTCCCCCTCTCTCTCTCTCTCTCCCTCTCTCTACACCGTCCGCCAGAAAGGTTCCACACGCTCCGTAACGTCACATGACCTTCAACACGAAGGTCATTCAACCCTGAGGAACATTACGCCCTTTCAATCTCTCTCTCAACCCCGAATGACAGCCCCAAGGAACACGTAACAGCCCCTAAGAACACGTAACAGCCCCCTAGCAACATGTAACAGCTCCAAGGAACATGTAACAACCCTAACAATCCTAGGAACATGTAACAGCCCCAGGAACGTTTTTGAGCCTGTATATATGTTAATGTCGGCCCTCTTCCTCTCTGAAAATAAGAGAGGGATACTCACCTTGCTGGACACCACAGGGATATTTTTACCTGCTACACCATAACACACTATAACACTTCACCTGACACCATAACACACTATAACACCTCACCTGCTACACCATAACACACTATAACACCTCACCTGCTACACCATAACACACTATAACACTTCACCTGCTACACCATAACACACTATAACACCTCACCTGCACACCATAACACACTATAACACCACCTGCTACACACATAACACACTATAACACCTCACCTGCTACACCATAACACACTATAACACCACCTGCTACACCATAACACACTATAACACCTCACCTGCACCATAACACACTATAACACTTCACCAGCTACACCATAACACACTATAACACCTCACCTGCTACACCATAACACACTATAACACTTCACCTGCTACACCATAACACAATTATAACACCTCACCTGCTACACCATAACACACTATAACACCTCACCTGCTACACCATAACACACTATAACACCTCACCTGCTACACCATAACACACTATAACACCCTCACCTGCTACACCATAACACACTATAACACCTCACCTGCTACACCATAACACACTATAACACCTCATCTGCTACACCATAACACACTATAACACCTCACCTGCTACACCATAACACAACATTATTTCACCCACACATCACAACAACAACAACAAACAAACAAACATGCATCTCACCATCACTCTACAGAAAGTAAACAACAAACCTGTGTTGTGAGGTTACGACACGACACAGAACACGTCAGGCTGTATGCAATGCTTGAGGAACACCTCGACTAGTGGAGCGAGGATACACCTGTACTACCCACACACCTGTACACCACACACCTGTACTGTACCTACACACCTGTACTGTACCACACACCTGTACTGCACTCACACACCTGTACTGTACCACACACCTGTACTGCACTACACACCTGTACTGTACCTCACACACCTGTACTGTACCTCACACACCTGTACTGTACCTCACACACCTGCACTGTACCTCACACACCTGGAATACATAATTATGTATCTTCTCAGCCTCAAGATAACCTAACCTAACCTAACCTGTTGGACCTGAGGATTAAACCTAACCTAACCTAACGTGATACATTACTCTTCTCTCTCTCTCTCTCACCAACCACCCCCTCCTTCAATGCCCTCCCATCTCCCCCCTTCCTCCCCTCCGTTCACTCCTCCCGGACACCACATTTTTAACCCTATGATGACCAACGCCACCATCACCTACCTGTGATAATTCCCTCACCCCCGTAACCACACCTGTCCTTAATTACCTGAGCATATATCTACATCTATAACCATCCTATGAGAGAGAAATAAGGTTATAATGTTGTGGTTGTGGTCCTCCCCCCGAGTGGTGATGGTGGTCGTCGTCCTAGTAAAAATTGTCTCGTCACGGATTAGACTGACACGACAAGTAAACAGAAGGTGTTAATAGTCATCACCTGACCTTACCTGCCCTCACCTGACCTTACCTTCCTCCCACACCTCACCTGCCCTCACATCTCTAACCTTCTTCTCCTTTTTTCCTCCTACTTCTCTTCCATTTTCCTTTTTCCTCCTTTTTCTTCCCCCTCCTCCCTCACAACAGAAGACATACTAACTCACCTATTTAGGAAGGTGTTCTAAGTATCGTGTTCATTCCTCCTCTGGTCACCTCTCTGCAACAAGGGGGAAAAATATGTTAATTAATTAGTACAGGTAAACCAGGTGTAAAAATAATTAGCCAGTTAGTTAGTTAGGGTATCAGTCAATTCAGGTGTCAGCTAGTTAGGGTGTCAGTTAGTTAGGGTGTCAGTCAGTTAGGGTGTCAGTCAGTTCAGGTGTCAGTTAATTAGGGTGTCAGTTAGTTAGGGTGTCAATCATTTAACTCACGACATCAACTGGATATAGACTGGTTGAGAAAGACTGGTTGAGAAAGACTGGTTGAGAAAGACTGGTTAATAGAGACTGGTTTGGGTGATTGATTTGGATGACTAGTTTGGGTGACTGGTTTGGATGACCGGTTTGGGTGACTGTCCAGGAAATTATACAAGATTTATACCCCGCAGGAATAAGTAACCGGGTCATGAGAGAGTCTGTCTGTCTGTCTGTCTATGTTTGTCTTCCCGTCTGTCTGTCTGTCTGTCTGTCTATGTATATTTTTGTTCTCCTGTCTGTCTGTCTGTGTATATGTTTGTCTTCCCGTTCGTCTGTCTGTCTGTGTATATGTTTGTCTTCCTGTCTGTCTGTCTGTCTGTCTATGTATATTTTGTCTTCCTGTCTGTCTGTCTGTTGTGTTATATGTTTGTCTTCCCGTCTGTCTGTCTGTCTACGTACACTCTATACTGTAGTTCTGTCAATATATTTTCTGTGAAGTTCCCTGAGAATAAGATTGACCCTCATCCTAGACCATCCTACACCTCCTCCTTCCTTATAACCATCCTAGACCATCCTACACCTCCTCCTCCTTCCTTTTTAACCATCCTAGACCATCCTACACCTCCTCCTCCTTCCCTATAACCATCCTAGACCATCCTACACCTCCTCCTTCCCTTATAACCATCCTACACCTCCTCTCCTTCCTTATAACCATCCTAGACCATCCTACGCCCCCCTCCTTCCCTATAACCATCCTCCTTCCTTATAACCATCCTACGGCTCCTCCTCCGACCATCCTGGCCACAAAGGCGCCACCACTAACCAAGGATTTCTAAAAGGTTGAAATTAAGGTTTTACTATACACCAGTTAGGTTCTCCTCACCCCCCCTCACCACCCCACCCCTGTTCAAGCCCCATCCAGCACCCCGCCCTCTCCTGGTCACCACACCACAACCCCGAAGAACCATCTCTCTGGACACAACCTACCTGTTACTTAGTTCCCGGTTGTGTTGAGTCGATGATAGGTGGTTGGATGATGGGAGGGTGAAGAGAGGGGAGGAGAGGGAGGGTGAAGAAGGAAGGAGAGAGAAGGAGGGTGAAAGAGGAGGAGAGAGGGAGAGGGAGAGAGAGGGTGAAGAAGGAAGGAGAAGGAGGGTACAGGGCCGATTTACCAATAGCCAAGTAGGCCATTGACCTAGGGCCCACTGGTATCTGGGGCCCACTGAAACTAATTTGTCGTGCAGCGTGCCAGCGTATAACCTTGTTTCAAGTGTACACGAGTATTTCAGTATATAATATATTCACAACCATAAGGGCCCTGTACAATAAGTATAGGGCCCGGAGTATGGGGCCCACTGATGAGTTTGGCCTGGGGCCCACAAGTAGGTAAATCCGGCCCTGGGAGGGTGAAAGGGAGAGAGAAGGGGAAAGAAAAGAGGAAGGAGGAGGAAAAAGGAAGGAGGAGAAGAAGGAAGAGAGGAAGAGGGGTGACCACAACGCCACTTAGTGAGGGAGATTTCAACGCCACAATGAAAGGCAACCAAATTTTAGTGGTTTAGTCCGGGCCATTGTGAAGTACCGGGCCCTACACCACCACCGGCTGCCAGACACTCCAGGGCTGAACTAACACTAACCTAACACTAACCTAACACTAACCTAACACTAACCTAACACTAACCTAACCCTAACCTAACACTAACCTAACCTAACACTAACCTAACACTAACCTAACCTAACACTAACACTAACCTAACACTAACCTAACACTAACCTAACACCACCCTACAGTTTACAGTCATTATAAAACACAGTCGGACATCAGGAAGTGTATTATTCAGGTAAGGTCATTCTGAACGACTGTATGATGATGTGGTGTGTGTTTTTAAATTCTCTCTCTCTCTCTCTCTCTCAGTATACACAGAACATACACACGTATATTTGAAAGATATACAACTACCTACTCATGTATACAGACACACAACACACAAACCTGCTCATGTACACACACACACACATACAACACACAAACCTGCTCATGTACACACACACACACATACAACACACAAACCTGCTCATGTACACACACACACACACACACATACAACACACAAACCTGCTCATGTACACACACACACATACAACACACAAATCTGCTCGTGTACACACACATACACATAAGCATGCAAATGCGTAAATACATGGCCACGCACACATGCACAGACACGCACGGGATCACACACACACAGATACGCGCACACTTTTACTTACGCACACATACATGTATATTACACACACGTTTACACACCAAAGCACCTATCCTCACACACACACACTGATAGATATAAGAACAGCACCATCCCATCTATTGTTAAATAATAAACAACTCCTGATTTATGTACTGTACAGCCCTGTAAATGTATTCAACGCATATTATATCATTATGTCTAAATCAAATGTAAGTCTGTATATTTTCAGCCACCGGCTGCAACTCTGTTAATAAAACCGTTTATTATTATTATTATTATTAATATACACACACACACACACACACACGCACACACACACACACACGCACACACACACACACACACACACACACACACACACACACACACACACACACACACACCGTAGTCTCAACACCTATCTCAAAAATTATATTCTAATTCTTTTTATCTCTTAGGTTAGGTTAGTGTTAGGTTAGTGTTAGGTTAGGTTAGTGTTAGGTTAGGTTAGTGTTAGGTTAGTGTTAGGTTAATCTTCAGGTGTTATAAGCTTGTGTTAAGATAATACGCACGTACAGTATATTTCTTCCTTGTGAATATTTGTTTGTCCTGAGCACTGGGAGACGACCTTGATGAGGACACAGCCAGGGGGGGGGGAGGGGGGGTGAGGGGTGGGGGAGGAGGGGGTGAGGGGGGGGGAGGGGAGGAGGGGGGGGTGGAGGGGGTGGGGGAGGGGTGAGGGTGGGGTGAGGGGGTGAGGTGGGGTGATGGATGGATGAATGTGTGTGTGTGTGGTGTGTGTGTGTGTGTGTATCTAGTCGCCAACCTACCAGTCAGTCAACCTTACCACGTCAACGTCACCAGTAAGTCAACGTCACCAGTCTGTCAACCTCACCAGTCAGCCTTACCAGTCAGTCAACGTCACCAGCCAACTTACCAGTTAGTCAACCTACCAGTCAGTCAACGTCACCAGTAAGTCAACGTCACCAGTCTGTCAACCTCACCAGTCAGCCTTACCAGTCAGTCAACGTCACCAGTCAGTCAACGTCACCAGTCAGTCAACGTCACCAGTCAGTCAACCTCACCAGTCAGTCAACCTCACCAGTCAATCAACGTCACCAGTCAATCAACGTCACCAGTCAGTCAACGTCACCAGTCGTCAACATCACCAGTCAGTCAACATCACCAGTCAGTCAACGTCACCAGTCAGTCAACGTCACCAGTCAGTCAACGTCACCAGTCGGTCAACGTCACCAGTCAATCAACGTCACCAGTCAATCAACGTCACCAGTCAGTCAACATCACCAGTCAGTCAACATCACCAGTCAGTCAACATCACCAGTCAGTCAACGTCACCAGTCAATCAACATCACCAGTCAGTCAACATCACCAGTCAGTCAA
>NW_024738072.1:1805000-1825000 GCF_018991925.1 Homarus americanus | reverse complement strand
CTGCCATCTACCACCACCTGCCATCTACCACAACCTGTCATCTACCACAACCTGCCATCTACCACAACCTGCCATCTACCTGTTAGGTTAGGTTAAGCCGACCCCAGCAGAGAACTGTACCTACAGGAGGACTGCCTGACGGAGGACGAGTAATGAGGTACCGGAAGGACTCCACACAAAGCTCAGGAACTCCTAACGGCCTGACCTTAACACTGAAGGATACTGAAGGACACCGAAGTACACCGAAGGATACTGCAGGACACAGAAGGATACTATAGGACACCGATGGGGGCTAGTTTATTGGGCACCCCCTTACATCCTGTGCAAGGTGAAGCGCAGAAGCGTTTACAGCGCCCACACACACACATGGTGGAGGTGGACAGAGATCGTGACCTTTTTACTCTGTTGAATGTCAAAGGTGAACAACACAGGTCACCTTCAAGTTATGGGGAAATAACTAACCTAACCTAACCAAACCCTAACCTAACCTAACCTAACCAAACCAAACCTAACCAAACCAAACCAAACCAAACCAAACCTAACCTAACCTAACCAAGCCACATCACAGAACCCTCGTAAGCCTTACTCTACCATGAACCCAGATTCGATTAAGTTGATCTAGTGAACCTTGGAGAGATTACAGCCCCGGCTACATCTGATAAGGGGTGGCTGGCAGGAGGTTAGTGACGGAGGCGATGACGAAGGGATTACCTGGGTCACGTCTACTGCAGGTGGTGATGGTGGAGGGAGGAGGAGGAGGAGGAAGATTAGGAGGAGATGGAGGAGAGGAGGAGAGAGAAGGTTGGAGGAAAAGAGGAAGAGGAGAGGGGTGAGGGGGGTAGTGTAGGAGAGAGGAGTAGTGGGAGAGGAAGAGGTGGGTAGTTATTGATTGTTAAGTAAATCAAGGATGAAATTTGAACGAGTGGAAGGGTTAAGTGACGGTAATTGGGACAGGTAGACAGGTAACAGGTCCACTAATTAGACAGATAAGGTACACAGGTAAGACAGGTAAGAGGTCCACTAATTAGACAGATAAGGTACACAGGTAAGAGGTCCACTAATTAGACAGATAAGGTACACAGGTAAGACAGGTAAGAGGTCCACTAATTAGACAGATAAGGTAATACAGGTAAGAGGTCCACTAATTAGAGAGATAAGGTACACAGGTAACAGGTCCACTAATTAGAGAGATAAGATACACAGGTAAGACAGGTAACGCCCTCAGGTAACAGGTGGACCCGATACAGATACCTGGTACCTGTGCTGCCGGCCTTTGATGGGGGTTGAGAAATAACACACCTGGTGCACCTGTTCCCATCATTATGAAGGTAAATTACAGGTGAGTGGTTATGAGTGACAGTAAGGATATGTTGTGTGTTCCTCCTCTTCCTTCACCTCCTCTTCTCCTCCTCCTCTTCCTTCACCTCTTCTTTTTCCTCCTCTTCCTTCACCTCTTCCTCTTCCTTCACCTCCTCTTCTCCTCCTTCTCTTCCTTCACCTCCTCTTCCTTCACCTCCTCTTCTTTTTCCTCCTCTTCCTTCACCTCCTCTTCTTCTTCCTCCTCTTCCTTCACCTCCCTTCTTTTCCTCCTCTCTTCACCTCCTCTTCTTCCTCCCCTTCCTTCACCTCCTCTTCTCCTCCTCCTCTTCCTTCACCTCCTCTTCTTCCTCTCCTTCCTTCACTCAATAATACCAACAATTACTAAAAATATTGCCGGGTTTTACAAAGACTAAATATTTTGTTGAATACTGCCCCAAACAGCCCCCACTAGTCCTGAACAGCCCCCACTAGCCACAACCAGCCCCACTAGCCACAACCAGCCCCACTAGCCACAACCAGCCCCCACTAGCCTACCACCCCCACTAGCCACCACCACCCCTATCAGCCCACCATTAACCGTTTCACCAACCCCCACCAGCCATCACCAGTTCAACCTCCCTTACCAGCAACCACCACCTGCCCCCTACCAGTCCCCTAGCCCCTATCAGCCCCCACTAGCCCTCCCTACCATGAGAGAGGAACGACCCAATACTCGATCCAAACGTCATGAACCGTATTTTTATCTTACATTTTAACTTCCACTAAATATCCTTTATAACTCAGTGTGGGGTGGGGGGTAAAGAGGGGTGGGGGGTGGGGAGGGAGGGTGGGGGTGGGGAGGTGGAGGGTGAGGGTGGGGGTGGGGGTGTGGGGTGGGAGGGTGGGGTGGGGGAGTGAGGGTGGGGGTGTGGGGGTGGGGTAGATTGTGTGTGTATGTATCTGTGAATGTGTGTATGTCTTTCTGTGTATGTGTGTCTGTATAAGTATATATATATATATGTGTGTGTGTGTGTGTGTGTGGCTTTGTCTATGTGTGTGTGTGTGTGTGTGTGTGTGTGTGTGTGTGTGTATGTATGTGTGTGTGTGTGTATGTATGTATGTGTGTGTGTGTGCGCATCATAGCAACAGTCGGCCTTGCCAAGGTTAAGTGGGGACACCAGCGTGGAGGAACAATTTACATTTTTTACCACACAAGTCTCCTCAACTTCCCTCACCTGATCCACCTACCTCATTATACACCTCTACTTTACCTCAACGTCCTCATTATATAACTGAGGAACTTTGAGATATATTGAATAATTTACTGAGACGCTGGTAACACTAGCTATGCCATCTGCCTCCTGTGAGCTCTGTACCTGCTGAGAAACTCTACCGTAGTTATTCTCACCACAAACATATCCCTCTTTTTCCTCCACACTGAAACACGTCAACAAACTGGTGGTGGTAGTAGAGGTGGTGGTGTGGTGGTGGTGGTGGTGGTGGTAGAGGTGGTGGTGGTGGTGGTGGTGGTGGGTAGAGGTAGTGGTGGTGGTAGAGGTAGTGGTGGTGGTGGTGGTGGTGGTGGTGGTGGTGGTGGGTAGATCTGCGGCTCAACTAATTTACACAGATAGGATAGCTTCATGTATTAGGATATATAGTGAAGGTGGCTATTGGGGAGGCTGAGCGTAGTAGTAGTGGTGGTGGGTGGGTGGTGGTGGTGGTGGTGGTGGTGGGTGGTGGTAGTAGTAGTAGTAGTAGTAGTAGTGGTGGTGGTGGTGGTGGTGGTGGTGGTGGTGGTGGTGGTAGTAGTAGTAGTAGTGGTGGTGGTGGTGGGTGGTGGTGGTGGGTGGTGGTGGTGGTGGGGTAGCAGTAGTAGTAGTGGTGGTGGGGTAATAGTAGTAGTGTAATAGTATATGGTCGTTGTGGTGGTCGTCTTCTGAGCTGTGTGTGTGTCAGGTTACGTCATTGGATTCCTTTGATAAGATTACTGAAGATGATGGAAGATTTTGTAAGAGTTTTACAGATGAGTCATTGTGTGTGTGTGTGTGTGTGTGTGTGTGTGTGTGTGTTGCTTGTCTGTGTGTGTGTGTGTGTGTGTGTGTGTGTGTGTGTGTGTGTGTGTGTGTGTGTGTGTGTGTGTGTGTGTGTGTGTGTGTGTGTGGCTTTGTCTTTGTGTGTGTGTGGCTTTGTCTTTGTGTGTGTGCGGCTTTCTCTATGTGTGTGTGTGTGTGTGTGTGGCAACCTACCTGACGGCGTGACACTGACGCAGGACTTCACCTCCAGGGGCGTGTGGCTCTACCTGCCGGGAGGGGAAGGAGGAGGTCCTGACGGGAGAAGGTGGGGAAGGAACACCTGTATTGGTTTATTACAGGTGGTGGAGGGTGATGCACAGGTGTTTTAGTCGTAGAGGAATTAAGTATTAATCAAGTCACCTGTGTGGGGAAGGTTTGTGTTCTAGTGTGTGTGTGTGTGTGTGGAGGGTCGTATGTAGGTATATGTACGTAACTTATCTGTATAGAGGTTGGTTATACGTACATACATTCTACACTACCCCTCCCCCCCCATCCACATATATTTACATAACATTTCATCCATAACACAATGTATTATTTTACCTGACACTTCACACCGTCCCATCCTGTGATTGGTTAATTCTGTGATATCCCAACCAATTACAGAGCACCAACAAGCCTGGACGAGAGGTAACAAACATGTCGACCAATCGCAATAGAGAAAGGTATCCAGGAGGTATGAGAGGTTAGATCCTGAGTGGCTGGTATGAGAGGTTGATCCTGACTGGCTGAGGGGTATAGTCTGACTCAGTGCTGACTCACTACTGACTCAAAGTGTTTAAAGAGTGAGATACTGCAGAGAAGAGAAGACAATTATGACAAGTAAATTTACACTTTGTTTTGTTGGAAGTTGAGGAAAGTGGGAGGAGAGGGAGGGAGGGAGGGAGGGAGGGAGGGAGGGAGGGGGGAGGGAGGGAGGGAGGGAGGGGGAGGGAGGGAGGGAGGAGGGAGGGAGGGAGGGGGAGGAGGGAGGAGGGAGGGGGAGGGAGGAGGGGGGAGGGAGGGGAGGGAGGGGGGGAGGAGGAGAGCAGGTGAGGAAGACAGGAGAGGAAGGGCTCTCTCTCTAGGTAAAATACAGCTTATAAACGTTTCACCTGTTATAACACCTGCTGTTGACCTGTTATAACACCTGCTGTTGACCTGCTATAGCACTACAATAAACACTTGTACGTTATTATAGAGATGAAGTACAGTATATAATCTCGTAGATAAACACACACACACACACAGAGAAATTAACGCCAGAGTGTTCTCATGACCTGGGAGAGAGAACAGAGGGCAGGGTTCATCTCTCTGGCTCCTTCTAACCTCCTCCACCTCACTAACTTATACAATTAACTCTTAAGGTCAAGACAATAACAAAAGGTCAATTACCTCATTAGTGACATAACTACTAATGTCAGGTAATCAATGTCAGGTAAATAATCTATCTACTTGTTAATGTGTATGTATGTATGTATGTATGTATGTAGGTATGTATGAAAATTGTATGTATGTATGTATGTATGTATGTATGTATGTATGTATGTACCACAGTAATATAGGAAGGAGTGAAAGGAGGTGTTAATGAGATCGCAATACCTGTCTCCTCTCAACATACCAACATATGATGTCTCTCTCTCTAATTAGAGCCTTAATGGTAGAGATACTTGTTAGTTAGGTTGGTTTTCTTACCTCTCTCTCTCTCTCTCTCTACCTCTCGTTGTATAAGAGATATCAGGTGTTGTATCAAAGCTGGTCACGTTAGCGACATACAGCCAGCGTCCTGCAGTACACCTTCACTGTCCCATACGACCGTAAGCCTTCCGATGTGTAGGTGTATCAATACACAGGGTTTTCTACATTTAAAGTATACATGAGAGGTGTAGAGGTGTGTGTGGGGAGGTGTAGAGGTGTGTGGGGGGAGGTGTGGGGGTTTGTGGGGGGGGGTGTGGGGTGTGTGGGGGGGTGTGGGGTGTGTGGGGGGGAGGGCGTGGGGTGTGTGGGGAGGGCGTGGGGTGTGTGGGGGGGAGGGGTGTGGGGGTGTGTGGGGGAGGGTGTGGGGTGTGTGGGGGAGGTGTGGACTTAAGAACATTATTGGCTAAAGAAGGCTATGGTGAAGGATAAATCGTGGCGAAACTTACCTCCGGGAATATTGTAAGGTATTGGCCGGTGGGGTTAAGACCGAGATAAGAAAAGCCAAGAGGAATAATGGGCTGAAGATAGCAGGGCAGGCGAAAACAGCCCCAAAAGTTCTGCAAATGTATCAAACTAAAACACGAGATAAGATTGTGACACGGTCAGTTACCGGCGAGCTAACTGATAACGACGGAGAAATGAGCAATAATCTGAATAAATATTTTTCAGCAGTTTTACCAGAAAATTTAAACATTAATGCCAGGCACCGACTCTATTCGAGATAGTGAAGAAACCAAATTAAGCGAGATAGTAGTGACTAGTAACGATGTTAATAAGCAAATAGACAAACTGAAACCTAATAAGTCACCTGGTCGATGAGATATTTGCCAGAGTATTAAAGGAATGTAAGGAAGAGCTAGTATGCCCTTAGCAGTTGTTTAACATGTCATTAAAACAGGTGTAGTACCAGAATCCTGGAGGATAGCGAATGTAATACCGATTTTCAAGAAGGATAGATCACTATCCTCTAACTACCGTCCAATCAGTCTAACATCAATAGTAGGTAAATTACTAGAATCAATTATTTCAAACTCTATTCGAAACCACCTGGAGAAGAACAAGTTGATCAATGATTCCCAGCATGGCTTCACAAGCAGACGTTCATGTCTAACTAATCTATTAACATTCTTTTCATCAGTTTTCGAATCGGTGGACGAGGGCACAATTATGATGTGGTATATCTCGACTTTAGCAAAGCCTTCGACAGAGTCCCCACGAAAGACTAATTAGAAAGGTAGAGCGCATGGCATCAAAGGTAATATCCTTAAATGGATTAGGCGTGGTTACGAGGGAAACAGCGAAGTGAGCATAAACGGCACTAAATCGCATTGGAGCAACGTCACTAGTGGAGTTCCCCAAGGATCAGTACTTGGACCATTATTATTTATTATATATATATAAAACGACAAAGATATCGGCATAGACAGCAACATAAGTAAATTTGCTGATGACACTAAATAGGACGTAATAAATCTGACGAGGACTCTGCAAACTACAGGAAGATTTAAACAAATTTTCGAATGGTCGGAAAATGGCAGATGAAATTCAATGTGACAAATGTAAAGTACTCAGTATAGGAGATGTAAACTAAAACCAGTTACCAGATGAACAATGATGTCATTGTGAACGACTGAGAGAGAGATTTAGGAGTAATGATAAGTAGGAATCTTAAGCCAAGTAAACAATGTGTTTTTGTCAGAACAAAGCTAATAAAGTACTTGGGTTCATGCAAAGGAGTGTTAGTTACAAGACTAGCGAGGTCATCTTAAAATTATATCTAGAGCTTGTGAGACCTCACCTGATTACGCAGTTCAGTTCTGGTCAGTATTACAGAATGGATATAGAATCACTGTAAAGAATCCAGAGGAGAATGACAAGACTAATCCCGGGCATTAGGAACCTTGAATACAGAGACAGGTTAAAGCATCTTAATTTGCACTCCTCGAGAGACGTAGAGTGAGGGCGACATGATAGAGGTGTATAAATGGAAGTCAGGGTTAAACAAAAGGGACATTAAAGGTACTCAAACTATCCAACCAGAGCGAACTCGTAACAATGGTTTTAAATTAGACAAATTTAGATTTAGGCGCGAAATAGGTAAACACTGGTTTGGAAACAGAGTAGTGGATGAATGGAACAAGTTACCAAATATCATTAACTCTGAATACGCTGGATAGCTTCAAACATAGGTTGGATGCTTATATGAGCAATAGGGGTTGTAAACGGACTGCCTAGTATGGGTTATAGCCCGCTGCAGTTTCCATTCTTATGTTCTATGTGTATGGAGCAGGTGTAGGGGGTGGGGTGTAGTGAGGGGGACGTGGGGGTGTAGGGGTGTGGGGTGGGACGTGGGGTGAGGGGGGGGTGTAGGTGTGTGGGTGTGTGGCAAGAGAATGTTAGACAAGGTTTGTACAGCTGGGATAGTTTCACGGTGTGTGTGTGTACCTTTATGCCGAGGTTGTTTGATTTGTGTTATTATTAATTATGTTCAGGCGTGTATGTACCTGTTCTCCTCCTACTTCTCTTCTTCTTCCTCTATCATCTTCTCCTTTCTCCTCCACTTCTCTTCTTCTTCCTCTATCATCTTCTCCTCTCCTCCTCCACTTCTCTTCTTCTTTTCTTTCTCCTCCTATTTCTTCTTTTCTATCATTCTCCTCCTCCTCCTTTCTTCCTCATCATCTTCTCCTTTCTCCTCTACTTCTCTTCTTCTTCTATCATCTTGTCCTTCTCTCCTAACTTCTCTTCTTCTTCCTCTATCATCTTCTCCCTCCTCCCTCCTCCAAACTTTCACACTTCAACTCATAGTTTAAAAGTTTCTTTATGTTCAGAGATTACCTCCCCACTTACACTACAGGTGAGAGAGAGAGAGAGGAGAGAGAGAGAGAGAGAGAGAGAGAGAAGAGAGAGAGAGAGAGAGAGAGAGAGAGGTAAGCCGTACACACTCTCGCACAAGATTGGTCCTCATTACCTCGAGGATGAGGCCAGGTAAACAGCCTTACATTTATCTTTCACCTCCCTCAAGGATAATGGAGCTCTCTCTCTCTCTCTCTCTCTCTCTCAATAATTAACACTAACCAGGTTACAGTCGTGAACAACAAGCCCTCACCTCATTAACGTCGTAATTAACCTGTCAAACATCAATCATACCTGTTAACCTTTCTTACATGCCGTTAACAGTGATAAGTTCCTGTTGCCTCCATTAATTCTCTCTCTCTCACTGTCTCTCTTTCGTCTTTCCATTCTCTCTCTTACCCACCACCTCTTACTATCGCCCTCACCACCACCCTCCCCCTCTCCCCCTCCTCCCTGCCTTCCTCCCACCCCCTCCTGCCTTCCTCCCACCCCTCTTCCTCCTTCCATCCTCCAACTCACATTTTTTCCCGTATCCTCCCCTCCTACTCCTCCTCCTGTCCCTATTCTTCCTCCTCCTCCTCCTCTTCCCTTATTCTTCTCCCTCCCCTTATACCTACTATGTGGTGCAAGGTATTGTGACACAGTAGTAGTCTAAGGTACGGTAGGCCAGTAGAAGGTTTGCCCTCCTAATGCGGTGGGTTCTTCCTATGACGTCGATCACGCCATGGTGTGCAAGAAAGGTTAGGTTTAGGAGGCATGACGAAGTAGGGATCCTAGAAATATGTTGAAGGAAATCTGGATGTCATGGTAGAACCGACCCTCCTTCCTTTGGACGGTGAGAATTTCAACATAGGACTTCAAACACATCTAACGAAGCCCGTGTTGACGTCAGTGCTCGAGGATTCTGGACGCGGGGCAACGAGCCTTCGACGTCAGAATTTTGATCTGCTATGGCCGCATGTCACCGTAACCAGCTCTCGATGCTGCACACAGAGGAACGAGAACGACAAGAGAAGGGCATAGGCGAGAGAATTCAGAACGTTGATCAAGGCAGCTTCACTCCTCTGTTGTTCACAACCTCGTGATGGGACCAAGTAAGATGTTTCTACGCCAGACTCGTGGGTGATCTCGGAACAGAAGCAGCAGCCCAGAAGTTATGTTACAGCCTGGATGAGATGTCGACTGTCCTTCTCTCTCCTTAGATCGGCTTTGCCTGCCTCAGGGGAACGAGACATCCGCCCTTAAAGCCGACAACAGTTGCAGATATTGACTATGAGGCTACAGTCACTGAATGCCGCATAGATCTGCGGCTCAACTAACTCAACACAGCTAGGAGAGCTACTTATGTATTAGGATATTTAATTTCAAGGTAATAAAATGGTGGCGAAGGTGTGGCTACTAGGGGAGGCTGGAGGCCACGTAGTAGTAGTAGTAGTAGCAGTAGTAGTAGTAGCAGTAGTATCAATGACCACTACACTAAGACACCCAGAGATAATGTACAGGTGTGTCACTTTTAATTAACTAAATTATTATATCAATTAGTTTAACATTACCTGAAGGGGGGGAGAGGTCGCTTAATGAGACCCTGGAGAATACCTTGTTGATTGGACGAGTAGATTACCTGTGCTTGGAGGGAGTTGAGGGTGGGGGGGGCTAAAACCAAGGTCGTATTTCGTTTTCATATGGGTATCTGTTTAATCTCTTGGGGGTGATGACTTGAACACAGATATGCACTCACTCACTCACGCACGCACTCACTCAAACACTCGCTTACTCACTCACTCCCTCAAACACTCGCTTGCTTGCTTGCTTACTCACTCACTCGCTTACTCACTCACTCACTTACGCACTCAAACACTCTCTTGCTCGCTCGCTCACTCACTCACTTACAACATTTCTCTCTCTCTCTCTCTCTTCCTTGTTGCCTCTTAAAAATACCAAATATGTGCGGTAAAATTGTACACCTTCGTGCCTGTGTAGTAAACAACTGTACACCCCCAGTGGCTACACCCTCCTCAGATGTACACAGACCCAGGTACAGCAGCCAGGTGAGCTACACTCTCTGACCTTCACCTGGGTCAAGTTCCATCAAGAACAATCAGCTTACAGGTGTTACGTGAAGAGTTAAAGTTGATGAGACGATGTGTTGAGAGAGAGAGAGAGAGAGAGAGAGAGAGAGAGAGTGTGTGTGTGTGTGTGTGTGTGTGTGTGTGTGTGTGTGTGTGTGTGTGTGTGTGTGTGTGTGTTGACCAAACTGGCAGGACAAACAACATCTTCATAAAACAAACAAACAAACACAACACTTTATTGCTCCACCAACCAAGCGGTGTTTGTGGAGGTGTGTTGAGTTGTGTTTGCTTGGTAATAAAGAGAGGGTTACAGTGTTTACAAACACTCACACACACACACACACACACACACCTGGACGCTGTTAAGGTTACGTGACCCAAAATAAACTTAACCTTTAACCACGTTCATCAACACAAAAGGTCACGAAAAACAACTTAACATTTTAACATTATCCTTGAATGTTCGTTAATGTTTGTGGTTAATGTTTATGGTTAATGTTTATGGTTAATGTTAGGTTAATGTTTGTGGTTAATGTTTGAGGTTTATTTTGCGGTTAATGTTTGTGGTTAATGTTTATGGTTAATGTTGTGGTTTATGTTGTGGTTAATGTTTGTGGTTAATGCTTGTGGTTAGTTTATGTTTATTGTTTGTTATGTTGGGTTAATGTTTGTGGTTAATGTTTATGGTTAATATTTATGGTTAATGTTTATGGTTAATGTTGTGGTTAATGTTTATGGTTAAATTGTGGTAATGTTTGTGTCATATTTTATCAACACAATTTTGTATAGATAGTTTTTGGGAGTAGCTACCTGGTGTGTGTGTGTGTGTGTGTGTGTGTGTGTGTGTGTGTGTGTGTGTGTGTGTGTGTGTACCTCCACCACAGATACACCCCAAACACCTCGCAGTACCGCTACCAAACAAACATTAGATCACAAAAAATAAACATTGGTGTTCAAATATAAAACAGAGGAATGTATACAGTAGTTTATATAATGGTGACGGACAGTGAGGAGAAGGTCGGGTGTGTGTGTCCAGGGCCGTCAGGTGACCGTGAGGCAGGGAAAGGCAGGTAAAGGTGTTAATGAGGTTAATTACTACACCTTGAGTCACTTGTTGAGATAAGGAGAGGAAAAGTGAGGAGAGTAAATAGCTAAGATAAATGATATTTTCACCAATATCACCATTTACCTACTTGTGCCAGTCACCATTATCCACACCTAACCTGTGTCACTGTCACCATTATCCACACCTAATTCCAACCTGTGTCACTGTCACCATTATCCACACCTAACCTAACCTGTGTCACTGTCACCATTATCCACACCTCGTCTAACCTACTTTCACCTTCCCTAACCTAACTATCCCCTTCCCGAGCCTATCCTTCCCCAATCTAACCTCCCCTAACCTAACCTAACTCCTCCCTCCCCATTGTCAACTAAGCTACTACTAATAACAACAACAATACTAATAACATGAGCAACCAACCCACAAGAGGCTGACTCGTGAGCCAGTAAAACTAACCTAACCACAACAAATCTAACCTTTAAAAATAATGAAAGTAGGACCCATAAGCCTGGCGATAAATATAAGGCAGTGTGGATATAGGATACTGAACCAACGATACAGGAGGGTCCGATGGTACAGTCTGTCTCCTTCACTAACTGTAATGCTCTGTACCCTCTCTCACCTGGGTCGACTAGGGGCGCCTCAGGTATAAACATCCTGTGTGTGTTTTTATATATATATATATATATATATATATATATATATGGGAATTTATATACATACAGGCTCAGATAAAAAACACACGTGCAGAAAAAAGCTGTTTGTTTTTCTGCAGCGAAAAGGAATTTAGTTGCGCAGTCCAGGGAAACTGACTTTCCCCCCTACACAACACGGCGGGGGGAATAGAGGAGAATGACATCAGAGACTTAGATTAATAACTTTCTACCTTCACTGTCTCACCACCACCTCCAACACCTGTCTCACCACCACCTCCAACACCTGTCTCACCACCACCTCCAACACCTGACTAGCGGACTTACAGTAGTGAGCAATCTCTTTTATCAATGTTCGGTGGTTCTCCCGTGAGCTGGGCAAAGTATTAGCATATTCTCTCTCTCTCTCTTTCTCCCATTCTCCCTCCTCCTTCCTCCCTGTCTCTCTCAAGGTGACCCAGTACACCATGTGGCACCCAGTCTGGCACCATACAGGGCCACGTTAATGAGGTGATAGTAATGCGTTAATATCAGATGAGGTGTGTGGCACTGTGAGTTAAGGTGCCCTGAGGGTGTGGATGGGTAGGTGAGGGGTGGGATGGGTAGGTGAGGGGTGTGGATGGGTAGGTGAGGGGTGTGGGATGGGTAGGGGAGGGGTGTGGGGGATGGTTAGGGTGAGGGGTATGGATGGGTAGGTGAGGGGTGTATGGATGGGTAGGTGAGGGGGTATGGATGGGTAGGTGGGGGGTATGGATGGGTAGGTGAGGGGTGTGGATGGGTAGGTGAGGGTATGGATGGTACCCTAACATACACCACGCCCTCGTCAGGTAGTGCCCAGGGTTGTGTACCAACAACACAGTGGCCGCGTCACACCTGCCCTCCTGTGTTGGTGAGTGAAGGACCAGGGGAAGCTAGAAACAAGGTCACTGTTTGCACGAGGCACTACCCCTTCCCTTGTCTACTCCCTCCTTCCATCCTCTATTCTTTCCCCGTCCCACCTCCTTCAATTGTTCCCTTCCATCCCTCCCATCCTTTTATCCTTCCTTCCTTCCCAACCTCGCTTCAATTGTTCTCCTTCCTTCCATCCCATCCCCCTATTCTTTCTTTCTTCCATCCCTCTCTCCCCTCCCATCATCCTTCTCATCCCATCTCCTACCTTCTCCTTCCCAACTTTCATTCACTTATTTACTCATGAGGTAAGGAATAAAGTTATATTTCTAGAATATTTCCCTAAAGATGCTCCTTCTCACGTCTCCATCTAGACTATTACCCCGCTGGTCTGGCCTCGTCTCGTTCACCCGGTAACCTAAATGGAACAACGAACCTTCAGTACAAGTGACCCGTCAAAGCGATGGATCTTCCGACGAGTGAATCTTCAGAACAATGAACCTTTGGAACACTGAGACATTTGGAATACTGAACTGTGGAATACTGAACCTTTGGAACAGTGAACCTTTAGGACATTGAACGTTTGGAACAGTGAAACTTTGGACAGTGAACCTTTGGAACAGTGAAACATTGGAAGTGAATATTTGGAACAGTGAACCTTTGGAACACTGAACCGTAATAATAGAGGAGCAAATACAAAGCGTTGTTCAATTTCGTTAATTTTTTTCCCCAGATGTTCTTTAGATGATAGTAATAAAATAAAATAAGAACAGAACCTAACCTAACCACTGCACAAGTTAGGAAGTTGGGTTAGGTTAAAGTTAATTAAGGGTAGGGTAGATTACGGTAGGGTAGGGTAGGGTAAGGTAAGGTAAGGTAAGGTAGGGTAAAGGTAGGGGGTAGGGTAGGGTAGGGTAGGGTAAGGTAAGGTAAGGTAGGTTAAGTTCAAATAGGGTCTGTACATTGTCTTATCAATTTTCTTATTTAGTTTATCCAAAAAACATCTGAAAATTTGGTGCAATTTCATAACCTCCTTCTGGTGCTAACCGTTTGCTCTACCATTACCGCACCGAGTAATACAACCGCTGGTAATCGTCGCTTGGGTAAACTATCTCCTCAATACTTAATATAACCTCACTTATTACAATAAATCTCTATTAAAACCCATTAATATAAAATTGATAATATTACGATGAAATATTAATAACAAAAATAAAATCCAGAGAAATAATACGACCTACAGTGTTGGGACGCGACCGAGTTAGCCAGTCATCAGGTGGTGATGATACTTGAGTTACGAGCCGAAGTATTTTTACCATTACAGTCAAAAACCTTTTACCACCGTATTAACACGACTTATTTTATCACTAAGGTAAATGTTTAACGGCTATTATTTCACCTTTATCATCATCTACACTTCATATAGATCTTTCACATTTTCACCTCAGTATTAACGATTAAAAGACAGACGGTATTTACCAAACGTCATCAACACACGACAGGGAAAATGGAGGAGGGTGATGACGGTATGAACACTCCTCCATATAAACAGTGGCAGTATGAGACGCACGACAACACAACACATATTAATACAATCAGATTTACATAAATATTAATTTAAAGATGTCTTGAATAAAGACGAAAGCTAAGGTGCTCCGTTGTTTCCTTTTCCGTGTGATTTATATAGAATTTATCTATGTTGTTGATGCAGGAAGAGATGAGTGTTGTTTACATTGTGTATAGTTGTTAATGACCCTATACACACCTGGCTAACACTATACATACCTGGCTGACACTATACACACCTGGCTAACACTATACACACCTGGCTAACACTATACATACCTGGCTGACACTATACACACCTAGTTAACACTATACACACCTGGCTAGCACTATACACACCTGGCTAACACTATACATACCTGGCTGACACTATACACACTTGGATGACACTATGCACACACATTATTTACTAAACACTCTTTACTATCTCCTACGATCAGTATCTCTCACTCTCTAATATCTCCAATGACCATTATCTCCCACTCTCCAGTATCTCCCACGTACAGTATCTCTCACACACAACACAGGAGCCGACACACGTGAGACCTCTAACACCTGTAGGCGACGCTACAGAAGGTGATGTCAACAATGGACCCTGCAGATAACACACTAGACCCAAGCTTCCTGTGTTGTTTTGTCCTCCTCACGATATCATTGACGAGTACGTGGTTGCTAGAGATGCCATTGACACGATCTACTTCTTCCCTCCCTCTCCCTTCCCTCACCCCTCCCTCTCCCTTCCCTCACCTCTATCTCTCCCACCTCTCTCTCTAACACACAGACCTGCTGCCCTCCCTTGTGTACACCTCTTAATCAGGTTAATTACGTTGGTGTAGGTGGACAGAGACGAGGTTCATGACACAGTGGAGTACCAGGGTTACCACACTGTATACTGTTGTTGTTAGTTGTGGCGTTATAGATGTGTGCTGACAGTGGTGAGGGTTTTTGACGTTAAGATGCTGACGTTAAGATGTTGACGTTAAGATGTTCATGTTAAGATGTTGACGTTAAGATGTTCATGTTAAGATGTTGACGTTAAGATGTTGATGTTAAGATGCTGACGTTAAGATGCTGACGTTAAGATGTTGATGTTAAGATGCTGACGTTAAGATGTTGATGTTAAGATGCTGACGTTAAGATGCTGACGTTAAGATGTTGATGTTAAGATGCTGACATTAAGATGTTGACTTTAAGATGTTAATATTAAGATACTGACATTATGCTGACGTTAAGATGTTGACGTTAAGATGCTGACGTATGACTGTGTAGGTATACGAATAATGCACATAAACACACAGGGATTATCTCCAGTGTACACCAACAACACAGACACATACACTCACTGTCACAAACTGTGTCTGACAGTCAACTCCAACAGTCTAAACTATATAAACAGTCAATGAATATAACACACACACACACACACACGCATTCACTCACTCACACGTACGTAAGCACTCATATGCACACGCACACAAGCACTTACACATTCACGATCCAAGCCTCTTTCATGCACACACACACACGTAGCCACTCACACACACACGTACGCACTCAGAAGCTTATTGAACCCCGACGCACTCCCAGTCCACCCAGCTGTAAATGGGGAAATGAAGGTAGTCGAGTACAGTGTCTGGCCAGTGTTACCCAAGACCTCACTATACCTCCAAGCTGTTCCACCAAGCTGTTCCTCCAAGCTATACCTCCAAGCTATTCCTCCAAGCTATACCTCCAAGCTGTTCCTCTAAGCTGTTACCTTCAAGCTGTTCCACCAAGCTATACCTCCAAGCAGTTCCTCTAAGCTGTTACCTCCAAGCTGTTCCACCAAGCTGTTCCTCCAAGCTGTTCCACCAAGCTGTTCCACCAAGCTATACCTCCAAGCAGTTCCACCAAGCTATACCTCCAAGCTGTTCCACCAAGCTATACCTCCAAGCAGTTCCTCAAGCTGTTCCTCAAGCTGTTCCTCCAAGCTGTTCCTCCCGGCTGTTCACCAAGCTATACCTCAAGCTGTTCCACCAAGCTATACCTCAAGCTATACCTCAAGCTGTTCCACCAAGCTATACCTCCAAGCTGTTCCACCACCCACGCCCGCACGCCCATAGTCGCCTCGCTGGTGACCATACAACTGAAGTGTCGTGGCCAGGTGTGAGGTGTCAGGTGTGAGTGTGTGAGGTATTGACAGTGTGAGTGTCAGGTGTCAGGTGTCAGGTGTCAGGTGTGAGGTGTCAGGTGTGAGGTGTCAGGTGTGAGATGTGAGGTGTCAGGTGTCAGGTGTGAGATGTCAGGTGTCAGGTGTCAGGTGTAAGGTGTCAGGTGTGAGGTGTCAGGTGTGAGGCAGTAAGTATTAGTCAGAGGTCGTAGCTAGATTCATATGACACCGCCCCTCACCTCCTCCCTCCCCCCCTTCCTTCCTTCACCCCTCTCACCTCCCCCTCCCTCCCCCCCTTCCTTCCCTTCACCCCTCTCACTCCTCCCCTTCCTTCACCCCTCTCACCTCCCCTCACCTCCCCTTCCTTCACCCCTCTCACCTCCCTTCCTTCACCCCTCTCACCTCCCCTTCCTTCACCCCCTCTCCTCCCCTTCCACCTCCCCTTCCTTCACCCCCTCTCACCTCCCCCTTCCTTCACCCCTCTCACCTCCCCCTCCCTCCCCTTCCTTCACCCCTCTCACCTCCCCTTCCTCCCCCCTTCCTTCACCCCTCTCACCCTCCCCTTCCTTACCCCCCTCTCACCTCCCCTTCACCTCCCCTTCCTTCACCCCTCTCACCTCCCCCCTCACCTCCCCCCTTCCCCCCCTCTCACCTCCCCCCCTCACATGCTAAAGTACTTTAGATTGTCTGTCTCTTTGTCTCTGTCTACGGTTCGGTTATCTTTTTCTGTCTGTGTAATAATAAACGGTTTATTGATAGGTTGCAGCCGGTTGGCTGAAAATACTAGACTTTACATTTGATTTAGACATAATGATATACTGTAATGTGTTGAATACATTTACAGGGACAGTACATAAATCAGGAGTTGTTTATTATTTTAACAATAGATGGGATGGTGATGTTCTTATATCTATCGGTGCGGGCTCTTATGGGCTGAATTTTGTTGTACTGGCGGACTGCGCGAGGTGGGTGGGTGGGGCTGTGTGTGTGTGTGTGTGTGTGTGTGTGTGTGTGTGTGTGTGTGTGTGTGTGTCCCCAATACCAGCAACAACACTACAGGTAGGGTGTATTAGTCTGCTTACCTGTCCTGTATGGCCCTCAGGAAGGTTAATTAAAGGGCACAGGTAAGGAGGTAAGGCATCACCCCCTCATCACCACCACCACCTACACGCCCTCCACGGCTTAGTGAGTGATGTCCCCCCGGTGAGCCAGAAGGGGTGAAGATGGGGGGGTAGGAAGGGGCGGTAGAGGGAAGAGGTGAGGGAGGAGAAGGAGGAGATGGAGGAGGGTAGGAGGGTTGAAGGAGGAGGAGGGGACTAGATAGATTGTGTGTGTGTGTGTGTGTGTGTGTTAATGAGACGTTCTTTACCTGAGAGGGTCTTCTACAGTGAAGCCACACACACAAGATCCTGTCCAAACACTGTACAGGTGACGCAGCGATTCGTCAGTACACACACACACACACACAGAGGCAGGTAGGAGCCACAGGTACGGTAGGGATTAGTGGTATGGGCTGTAGAGAGAGAGAGAGAGACCATCACATGACCTAACGTGACTCCTAGTTAATAAGGTCACTCCTATTAGGGGTCCTACTGAGGGGTCCTACCTGGAGGTCCTGGAGGTCTTACTGGAGGTCCTTGGGGGTCCTACCTGGAGGTCCTTGGAGGGTCTTACTGGGGGTCCTTGGAGGTGTACTGGGGGTCCTTGGGGGTCTACCTGGAGGTCCTTGGAGGTCTTACTGGGGGTCCTTGGAGGGTCTTACTAGGGGTTCTTGGGGATCCTGGAGTCCTTAGGGTCTTACTGGGGTCCTTGGAGGGTCTTACTGGGGGTCCTTGGGGGTCCTACCTGGAGGTCCTTGGAGGGTCTTACTGGGGTCCTTGGGGGTCCTACCTGGAGGTCCTTGGAGGGTCTTACTGGGGTCCTACCTGGGTGTTGGAGGGTCTTACTGGGGGTCCTACCTGGAGGTCCTGAGGGTCTTACTGGGGGTCCTACCTGGGGTCCTGACCTTCTCTGTCAACCACAAATAAATAAAAGGATTAAGTTAAATACAAGACTTAAACTAGACATAAAATACAGATTAAGCCTCTCTCTCTCTCTCTCTCTCTCTCCTCTCTCTCTCTCCTCTCTCTCTCTCTCTCTCTCTCTCTCTCTCTCTCTCTCTCTCTCTCTCTCTCTCTCTCTCTCTGGTTAGTGTTAGGTTAGTGCCAACCTGCCAACACTCTGACACCACCACCAACACCTGGCAATGCTGACACATCAACACCTGCCAACACTGACACCATCAACACCTGCCAACACTGACACCATCAACACCTACCAACACTGACACCACCAAAACACCTCTTGCCAACACTCTGACACCACCAACACCTACCAACACTGACACCATCAACACCTGCCAACACTGACACCATCAACACCTGCCAACACTGACACCATCAGCACCTACCAACACCCTGACACCACAAACACCTCTTGCCAACACTCTGGCACCACCAACACCTACAACACTGACACCATCAACACCTGCCAACACTGACACCATCAACACCTACCAACACCCTGACACCACCAAAACACCTCTTGCCAACACTCTGACACCACCAACACCTGCCAACACTGACACCATCAACACCTGCCAACACTGACACCATCAACACCTACCAACACCCCTGACACCACCAAAACACCTCTTGCCAATATCCTGACACCACAAAACACCCTACCAACACTGACACCACCAACACCTCTGCCAACACTTACACCACCAACACCCTGCCAACACTTACACTACCAACACCTGCCAACCCTGACACCACCAAAACACCTCTGCCAAACTTACACCACCAACACCCCTGCCAACCCTGACACCACCAAACACCTCTGCCAACACTTACACACCAACACCCCTGCCAACCTGACACCACCAACACCTCTGCCAACACTTACACCCACACCCCTGCCAACCCTGACACCACCAAAAACACCTCTGCAACACTTACACCACCAACACCCCTGCCAACACTTACACCACCAACACCCTGCCAACACTTACCTACCAACACCCCTGCCAGCCCTGACACCACCAAAACACCTCTGCCAACACTTACACCACCAACACCCCTGCCAACCCTGACACCACCAAAACACTCTGCCAACACTTACACTACCAACACCCTGCCAACCCTGACACCACCAAAACACCTCTGCCAACACTTACACCACCAACACCCTGCCAACCCTGACACCACCAAAACACCTCTGCCAACACTTACACTACTACACCCTGCCAACCTGACACCACCAAAACACTCTGCCAACACTTACACCACCAACACCCCTGCCAACCCTGACACCACCAACACCTCTTGCCAACACTCTGACACCACCTGCCAACACCGTGCCAACACTCCCAGCCACTTCAGGACCGTCTCTCACAACACCCGTGATCCTTAACTGGGGATTTCGCTTCTTTAGACAGAGAGGTTGTATGGGAATGTGTACAGTACGTGTGTGTACATATATCATTTTTCAATGTGTGTGTGTGTGTGTGATGGTTAGGACAGGTGAGTCAGCAGCAGCGTCTTACCTGGAATAGTGAAAATTTATTAAAACATACACACACACACACACACACACACACACACACACACAGGAGAGACAGGTGTTGACAAGCGTAACACCTGTCGGAATATTACAGGTGTATTT